>NW_021633428.1:0-120267 GCF_004799145.2 Neltuma alba
CGAAAGGTTAGAACGCCACATCGAGGGATTGTTTTAAGATCTTGTCTTTGATGTTTCCTATAATTTTATCTGCGTTTTCAACTCTAATAATATCATGTCCATTCTCATCCTCTTCCAAATAATCTTGCTTGAATATGCTTACATGTGGAGTCATAATCTGAAATTTATTATTTTCCTTCCCATCATTTAAGGGTTTAGTGTTTATGTGAGTGCAAAGCATGAGATATAAGTTTTGTTTTTCGTAAATGTCTAGAAGTTTCTAACATCAAAATCTGAGAACAGGAACTGCTTGGGACCCAGCCATCATTAGCGCTATAGATGAGGAAACTGAGTTCAATGCCTTGGTGGTATGTGATTTATTCTTCCATACCATCATTGTCTTTGGCAAACCTTGAGTTTGACCTTTTAATTTCTCTGTTTGGTGTTGCCATACTAACAGGAGGAAGAAGCTGCCCTTCTTGATTCGCTGATAGGAAAAAGATAACCAGGCAGGCTTTGGCAGTCAAAGCTGTGTCAATGCTTATAAAGTATTTTTTTCCTCTGAATAGCCCTCATCCTTCATCATCTAACAGAAAAATTTCTGGGGACTGAATGGCCCCTTTTCTAGATATGAATAATTTTGTTTGTGTGATGCTAGTTGCTGAGGACGCCATCTATTTAATGTTGTATGTTAATTGGTTTTTCAAATAATCATATGATCAAGTAATATAAGAGCTAGTTTTGTATTTAATTTAATCCTAAATATAAGATTTCAATTCACTTTGTTTTTCATATTTATCTTTTTTTTTTTTTAAAGTAGTCTTTGTAGTAGTTGTTATATATATTAAATGTTTCTATCCCATGATAGTTTTAGTTGATATTTATGATTAGTAAAGGTATTTTAGGGAAGATAATAATTATTATTACAAATAACTAGCTTAACATTTTTTTAATCTACTCAAATTAGTCAACTAGCTCTTATATTAATGATTAGAATAAGATTTTGTATATGCTCTTATTATCATTTCATTCATGTGCGTATGCTAGAAAGGAAAATGCAGCTATATTTGTATCGTCTCTTTAATCCATGAGAGTTGTACTCCCTATTAGTCCTATGATTTGGTGCATGAGATTGAGGAGCTCTAAGCATTTGGTATTGATATCTTACATTTTGTGTAGTGTGGATATTTGAATTTGATGTCTACGTAGGCCCTGATATTTTTTTCCCCCAAGAGGAGAAAAAGGAAAATTCCATTAGAGTTTTTATTACAAACTCTATTCATTATGAAGGACCATAAAGTTATAAATAGACGAAGGATTTTTTAGGATTAATTGACTTATACTGGAAACTACAATTACCCTTTTTTTTGGCAAAAAAAAAAAATTACCGCGAGGCAAATCTCTGAGATTCATTGGGAAAATCTGAGCATATGGCCAGTCTTATATTATACAGGAGAGGTGGAGGGTTTTACCTCCAGGGGGACAGTTTGGCCTCCTTTCCAATTCAAAAACAAAAAAATTCAATGAATGTTTGATAATTTGATCATCACAAACTTCTATATAGATCAATTCATGCTCTTGGACGAGAATTTTGTAAATGGAATTATTACATTACACACAGTTCACGGAAACGAAATAAGATCAAAAACACAAAAAGCGAAGTGTTTTTAAAACTCTCTCATATGCTTACCTTTAAAATAATTTTAAAAAGCTAATTCAAACACCTCACATTTAAATTATTCACATAAATTTGCCATGTTGGTGATGGCTTAATTAATTTAACAGAATAAAAAACCTCTGCCTCCAAACCTGGCCATGCATGCTCTCGCCCAGTTGCTCGCTCTCTTTCCCTTTCTTTTCTTTAATTTCCCCCCCTTTTTTTTGCATTCATAGATAGGGACTATTCATTGAGCCCAAATGAAAGCCCAAAATTCGTAAGGAACCCAGATTAGCAGCCTTCGCATTAAAGTGCCAAGCTAGTTGAGCTCTGCTTCCCCTGCCTTCGCTATCCGGCACATAGCCACATTTGTTCATTTCCTACTTTCTTGGTCTTCAATTCATTGCTATGTTCTTCAGCTGCCTAGCACCCCTATGAGAAACCTCAATCTTCATCTTCTCCTCTTCTCCTTCCTTCTCCTCGGTTTGCATCTGAGCTCCGTCCTCGCATGGAAAAAGGATGAGTTTAGAAACTGTAACCAGACCCCATTTTGCAAGCGAGCTCGAGCCCGCAAGCCGGGTTCCTGCTCTCTTGTCGCCCGCGACGTTTCCATTTCCGATGGCGACCTCGTCGCCAAGCTTGTTTCCATAAACCCAGAAATTGTTGAAGGTCAAAGTGAAACCAAGCCCTTGATTCTCACCCTTTCTGTGTACCAAGATGGGATAATGCGGCTCAAGATTGACGAGGATCATTCTCTGGGGACACCAAAGAAGCGCTTCGAGGTTCCCGACGTGGTTGTGTCTGAATTTTCGAGCAAGAAGCTTTGGCTCCAGAGGCTTTCAACAGAGACAATCGGTGCAGATCCTAGTCCTTCTTCAATTGTGTATTTATCGGACGGCCATGAAGCGGTCCTTCGTCCCGATCCATTTGAGGTTTACGTGCGTGATGGAGCTGGTAATCGAGTGGCTTCCTTGAATTCTCATGGATTATTTGATTTTGAGCAGCTGAGAGAGAAAAAGGAAGAGGATGATTGGGAAGAGAGATTCCGATCGCATACAGATACTAGGCCGTATGGCCCTCAATCGATAAGTTTTGATGTCTCCTTTTATGGGGCTGATTTTGTGTATGGAATCCCCGAGCATGCTACCAGCTTTGCTTTAAAGCCCACGAGAGGTCCTCAGGTCGAGGAATCAGAACCCTATCGATTGTTTAATTTGGATGTTTTTGAGTATCTTCATGATTCGCCATTTGGACTTTATGGGTCGATACCTTATATGATTTCACATGGCAAGTCTGGGAGAACATCGGGGTTCTTTTGGTTGAATGCGGCTGAAATGCAGATTGATGTTCTGGGAATTGGGTGGGATGCAGAGTCCGGGATTACCCTTCCTTCGTCCCAAAGCAGGGTCGATACCTTTTGATGAGTGAGGCTGGTATTGTGGATGCATTCTTCTTTATTGGTCCTGAGCCCAAGGATGTGATGCGACAGTATATATCTGTGACCGGTGCTCCAGCGATGCCACAGCTATTCTCAACAGCATATCATCAATGCAGGTGGAACTATCGGGATGAAGAGGACGTTGAGAATGTTGATTCAAATTTTGATGAACATGACATTCCTTATGATGTTTTGTGGCTTGACATTGAGCACACAGATGGGAAGAAGTATTTTACCTGGGATAGTGTTCTTTTCCCACATCCTGAAGAGATGCAGAGAAAGTTGGCTGCGAAAGGTAGGCACATGGTTACCATTGTGGATCCTCACATTAAGCGAGACGAGTCATTTCATTTGCACAAGGAGGCCACCCAGAAAGGGTATTATGTAAAGGATGCAAGAGGCAATGACTACGATGGTTGGTGCTGGCCTGGTTCATCATCATACCCTGACACATTAAATCCGGAGATACGGTCATGGTGGGCTGATAAGTTCTCTTTGCAAAATTATGTTGGCTCAACTCCTTCACTATATATATGGAATGACATGAATGAACCCTCCGTCTTCAATGGTCCAGAGGTATGTAAATGACTTCAAAGATGCAATTTTTTTACGGCTTCATCATTTCATGCTTCTTATCATAGTATACGTTTACAAGCTGCTTTTGCAATGTTTTCCAAGATAAATGCATCGTTATTTGCTTCATTCTTAATTAGCATAGAGACATTCTTTTTTTTTTTTTTCGTTTTATAAACTGAAAACATGAAGCAAAGGTATCTAATATATAATATCGATGCACATAGTAATTATAAATAAAATTGCATCATGGTCTTGAGTTTTAGGTTGGGATTTCGTCAATGAAGTGTTGTGCTGGCATGAAAAATCCCATCTCTTAACATGTGATGAAAATTAATATCTCTCATGATCCTACAGGTCTGATGAACGCCAGCATAATACTGTAGTCATTTTCTTCTTTTCTTAATAATACTGTAATTTTTAGTGATCCCAATTCTGGTTAATTCCTGACCTTTAACTAGGAAATGCCATATGCTATGCTAGCATAAGCTTCATGCTGTTCTTAAATTTCTAATCTCTAATCTCAAACAATAACAGTTGGATAGTATCTCCATGCAATTCTGTAAGTTCTTATTTTGATGTCTGTTCTGTCTGATTAAACTCTTGGATGATGTATATACTTCTGAACCTTGAATCATTAACGCGTATAGTATTGCTTCTACTGAATGTCGGCTTTAAGGTTATATGACAATCTGGATGCGGATAGCAACTTTTGGTTTATTTGTAATACGCACAAGGGAAGAGGGCTTATCTAATTTCCGAATCTTGAGCATGTCACTTAAATGTTATCTCCACTTCTAGATCAGAAAACCAAATATATGCTTTGCTTCTTGACTTGTATCCAGGTGACGATGCCTAGAGATTGTTTACACTATGGAGGTGTGGAACACCGTGAACTGCATAATGCCTATGGTTACTACTTCCACATGGCAACATCTGAAGGGTTAGTGAAACGTGGGGAGGGGAAGGACAGGCCATTTGTTTTGTCAAGGGCATTCTTTGCTGGAACTCAAAGGTATGGAGCAGTCTGGACTGGGGATAACTCAGCTGATTGGGATCACCTTCGAGTTTCTGTTCCAATGATATTAACCCTTGGACTTACTGGACTGCCAATCTCAGGTTGGGATTTATAGTCAATGTGCTCTTGCAGTTGCCGGCGTTCTTTTTTTTTTTTTTTTTTTAAATTATTATTATTATTATTTTGAATTTTTATTTTTACTACATGCTTATATCTCATTTACATCTTTCAGGTGCTGATGTTGGGGGCTTTTTTGGGAATCCTGAAACTGAGTTATTGGTTCGCTGGTATCAATTAGGAGCTTTCTATCCTTTCTTCAGGGCCCATGCCCATCATGACACTACAAGACGAGAACCATGGCTGTTTGGGTAGGATATGTATTACTTTAAGATTTATTCCCTGGTACCAACCCAAAATTTCCATTTCTGACTTTTTATTATACTCTTCTATTTTTTTATTTGTTCAAAGAAGCTACAAACGTTTAGTACCCTTTTCTTTCCCTTATCAAAACCTGACTGCCCTATCTTATGAACTACCTTTTAGGCAACTGTTGTCATGATCTTCTTCTTCCCCTTTCCAGGATATATTGAAGATTTTATTAAAATAATTAAGATTAAGATTACTTGTGAAAAAGACATGATATTGTAAGTCAGCACATTCTGAAATAGGTAAACCTGTCCCCTGATGTGCTATACCAATTTCTGGTGTAAATTTATTGCTGTGTCTCCACTCTTGGAGCTATTTTCTATCTAAAACATAGGTGCTAGATGGCTGAAATCCATTATTTGCCACCCCTGCGGCCCTGCCACATTAATAATTGACAGAAGTTGAATTGCATGTCCCAATATTTACCTTTTCATCTCTTGATTTTGAAATTTAGCCTAGTCATGCTAGTCTTTTTGTGAAGATTGTTCACTAATGGTCCCTGTGTTACTGCAGAGAACAAAATACAGAAGTTATAAGGGATTCAATACATGTTCGTTATGCCTTGCTTCCATATTTCTACACTTTATTCAGAGAGGCTAACTTGACTGGTACTCCAGTCCTAAGACCATTGTGGATGGAATTCCCGTCTGATGAGGCTACTTTTAGCAATGATGAGGCTTTTATGGTTGGAAACAGCCTTTTAGTGCAAGGAATTTATACTGAGGTGCTCTAGTCATTCACTGACTACTTCTTTAATTTCTTTCAGTTGTTTGCATATCCTTTTCATTTCATTTATTCTCGTCAGCAGCTCTTGAATTAAGTTTTATGTTTCTTCCTTCCTTCCAGCGAGCTAAACATGTATCAGTTTATTTACCTGGAAAGCAATCATGGTATGATCTAAGAACTGGAACTGTGTACAAGGGAGGATTGACCCACAAGTTGAAGGCTACTGAGGAGAGTATCCCTGCTTTCCAGAGGGCTGGAACCATTATACCAAGAAAAGACCGATTCCGAAGAAGTTCCACACAGATGATAAATGATCCTTATACTCTGGTATGTGTTCCTGATTTGCTGCAAACCTTACGCATGAATGGGTGGGAGTCACATGTCTAACTTCATCTCTGAAATTATTTTGTCTTACCCTTTTCTGTTTATATATAGGAGGTCTTGGACTTTTGGCTTTTCATTTAAACTCTGCATTCATATATAGGTTACCATGGAGTTTGGTCCTGTTAATTACCTACCACTTTTGAACACTCAGGAATGTTTGCAAAAAATGTTTGTTGTTGTGTTATATTTCTGTCGCCACCTGACCACAGTAGAATTATGCTGATGAACAAGGATGTGCGCAAGTGTATGGTTTGTGTATTTTGTTGTAGAATTAATGGGATAAGGAGCATGAAGAATTTGTATTACTTAATGTACTGCATGCCTATTCATATAATTTCGTCATTTAAGTATTGAGCAACTTAAGTGGACTTTGATCTTATTTTTTTTATCTCATTTGAGTTTGTCAGACAAACCTGAGTAGCTTGTTTATTAAATCCTTCGAGCTTGAGTTCCTTGGCTTCTCTTGTCTTATTTATACTCCTTTGCCAGTACCTTAAGGAGACTGCTGTCATGGAAATTAGACTGTTTGTTTGCATCATGATAGTTGGTGACATTATTGTTGTCACTTCACTTTGATAGGTCATAGCTCTGAACAGTTCTCAAGCAGCAGAAGGTGAACTCTATATTGATGACGGCAGCAGCTTTAATTTCCTGCAAGGGGCCTATATCCACCGCCGTTTTGTTTTCGCTGATGGAAAGCTTACCTCTGTGAATCTTGCACCTGCTTCCCAGGGCAGTGCTCGATATCATACAAACGCTCTCATTGAGAGGATTATCCTCTTAGGATACTCCTCACGCTCAAAGAATGCACTGATTGAACCATCCAATGAAAAGGTTGAGATTGAGAATTCCCCTCTTTGGATTCAAAGGTCTCATGGGCCACTTGCTATGACCATCCGGAAGCCTAATGTTGGCGTTGCAGATGATTGGACGGTGAAAATTTTGTAAAGCAATCCAATTTCTGCCTTGAGGAGGAAATATAGTCTTCAAAGCCACTGGTAGGTGAATTGACATGAGGTTCAAGCAAATAGAGTTGGGGCAAGAAAAGCATCTGTAGGAAGACTTGAATGTGGTTTGAGCTGATTGTTTCACGCTAGGATTTTGGAAATTGTAACTCTGCCTACGGCAATTTATAATGATGAGGATAATTTTGTATCATCTAGATGGTATCTGTTTGTTGTGTTAATTGAAGAGAATAACTTGCTATGAAATATCTTATTAAAGGAATGCAAAAGGACAAACATGGTAAACCATTTTCAAATTGACTGCACAACTACTGTTCTTCTGGAATTAAATCTTTAAGCGTTGGGTACAACTGGATTTAGATTTAGTTGAGACTTGAAAGTCGTTAAAGAGAAGTCATGAACCCGGGGATGTGGTTGAGCGGTGAGGACTCATCTTCCCTTAACCAAGTATCAGGGTTCGATCCTTGTCTTGGGCATGGAAAAGTTTTAAAATCTTGGGCCAATTGTCCCATCCATCAAGGTGCCTACAAGCTAGTGAAGGGATTAGTCACCGGGTCTGTCGGTGGATATCCTGATGTTTCATCAAAAAAAAAAAAAAGAGAAGTCATGAAAGCATTATGTTTCGAGTCCAGGCAAAAGCATATAAAAACGATTGGGTGTAATTGGGTGGATTCTTGTTATAATTCATGCAAAGCCACTTTTTCAAATAGTGAGCTGTGATTTAAAACAGTTAGTCAGTTGGATATATTTTTGAGAAAAAAAGTCAAATTAACAAACTAAATTGTTTAAGCGGTTTAGATATAAAATAACTAAAAAGATGAGTTTTATTAAAATACATATATATAATGAGTAATTTGATAACTTTGAGAGAAATATTAAAATTAAAATTATAAAAATAAAAGAGTTTATGTATTGTTGAAAAAATGTAAATACTAAAAAGAATATTTGGTTTTTATAATTTGTCTTCATTTTGGTTATAGTCTCTCTAATTTCAAATTATAGGTTTTAGTTTTTCAAATTTTATTCTATTTACAACGTTAGTCCCTGTAGTTTAATAAGGACTTGGACTCAAATTTAACCGTGTTAAATTTGTGATGTTACAAACGCCATTTATTTTGTTGACATGACGTGCTGATTGTGCATGTGATTTTAATTACTAAAAAACATCATCTTCTTTGTAAAATTACTGTAAATTCCCAAATTCCTCAAGTGAATCATCTTATCTTGATTGTAAATTTTCATATTTTACCAACTCCCTGATTTATTGTGGATGTTGGCTTCACTTATAAATGGCTTTACTCCAGATGTAAACAGTCTTAAGTCCTCTTGTGAATTCATTTTTTTTGTTTTGTTTACCTCTTTGCAAGAGTATTATTGTCTTTACATCCACAAAATGTAATTTCTTTTTGACCCAAGAAATGCAGTGAAATTCTAGGATTTTGTGGGGTCGGTTGGAAAATAAGTTTATTCTGTGGCAGCTATTTCTCGAAAAATTGATTGAGACTGTTGCGGATAAATTCTCTCGAGTAGTTGATCCGCAGTTTGAATTCTTGCTTTCAATGGCTTCACCAAGCGATCTATTTATAAAGTCAGAGTTAGTTTCATGCGAGGAAAGTCAAGAATGAATGTTTTTAGTTATCTACTAGTTATTCTCTTAACGTAAGAAAACAATTGTTTTGAGTTTTGACCGAGCATCACAATATTTAGGACTATTAAATAAAATGACTTAAATCCGATTAAATTTTCATTTTGGTGAGTTGAGACTTTTTCCTTACAAGTATATTCGACTCATTATTTTAATCCTCAAGTTAAACAAGTCAACTGAAAACGTTAGGTATCTTTTGACAAGTCATCGTAACACATTATAACAGAAAAATTGTGAAAATTGTTCTAATTAAAAGATAACTCCGGCCAGTATATCTCTTCTTGCTCTTTCCCGATCCTAGTCAGATTCTGACCTAACCAATCTTCCAACCCACACGTAAAAATTCTCCTTGTCTCTCCCAAGTCACTAGTTTTTTCCACAGATTCTTAGCAACTCGACAGTCCCGCAACACATGTATATGAGATTCTTCTGCTAGCTTGCAGACAGTACAGTAACCTCGTCCTCCATCCCAACGACTAGTTACTTGCTTCGTTGGAAGTCTGTTGTGTTTTGTTTGTCACACGAACAGTTTGACTCTTTCAGGTACTTGTAACTTCCACAATTTAATCCACTGTTTCAAGCACTGGCTTCCATCTCTTCGCTGTAGAAACTTACAAGCAGAAGCAGCGGTACAGTCTCCATCCTTAGTCCTTTTCCATTTCACAATATCTTCTCCATCCCTTGGAATTTTTCCTTCCAATGAATGCAGGTTCCATACTCCTCTTTCGTCTACAAGCTCGTACACTTTTAGGTCCTGATCAAATGGTCCCTCTTGCAACCTAGCTATAGTTCTTCAGCTGTTCTTCCTCAACACTCCATCGATCTCGCCAGACATCAGTGTCTCTACCATTCTTCACTTCTTTTCTAATGCTAAGTAAGTACTGCTCTTGTCCTTTAACTAAGGCTTTCCATAATGTTGAATCAGTGCTTTTGGCTATTATCTCCATATTTCCATCCCCGTCGCATCTGTAATATTTCCCCATTAGCACTTTCACCCACAAATCTTCTGGGTTCTTCTTATTCTCCACAGCAGCTTCGTTAAAAATGCCTCATTCATTGTTTCCAGCGATTTCATCATTTCATCCCCGCTCCCCCTTCAGCCTTGGTTTAACATAACATATCCCAAGCTACAGCGTGCCATTTCCTCCTTCCGTCTTGTTCTCCCCGAATAAATTTCCTTCGTTCGGTCTCCACAACTCCTTTCGGTACTTTATCACGTTGCATTTTATAAAAGAGAACTCGCGGGTTGTGCATTTAAGGAGGTCGCAGACGTGGTCTCCTGAGGTTTTTTTTTTTTTTTAAGCCTCTTAAAATTAGTCATTCTATACCATAAAATTTCCTAATGTACTCTTTCTTGATCTATAAGAATTGATGAGATAAATCATTCATTTAAAGATTTGAAAATATTTAACCTATCACAAAAATAAGGAAAGACAATATTAGCACTTAAAGCTCAATAATCTCATAATTGATTCTAAATTATATTCTTTCATAAAATTGGCCGTTGCTCTAAATATTATTTGATAAGCTTAAATTAGCCTGAAATAATAATAATAATAATAATAATAATAATAATAATAATAATAATATAATTGTGTTTATCAGTGGACCAAAACGAAG
Source organism: Neltuma alba (assembly GCF_004799145.2). Taxonomy (NCBI): domain Eukaryota; kingdom Viridiplantae; phylum Streptophyta; class Magnoliopsida; order Fabales; family Fabaceae; genus Neltuma; species Neltuma alba. The sequence continues at coordinate 10,432 of NW_021633428.1, forward strand.
TCAAATTTCATAAACTAAAAGTATTACCAAGATCAAATTTTAGAGACTAAAATAATATTGACCTTATAACTATAATAGATTATGGATAGATGGAGAATAGGCAATAGGGATAATATACTACCTCCCGTCCTTAATATAATATATTGTTTGATATTTTGATCCTAAATATAAAACTCCAATCTACTTTATCTCTATTTTTTTTCTGAGTTAATTCTTCTAATAATAATAGTTCTAGTCAATACACTTGATTAGTAATGATATTTTAGAAAAGCAACACTTATTTTCTTAATCTTCTCAAATTAATCAACTAGTTCTTATAATTAAAACCAGAAGTAATAGAGTATATTATAATCATCATCTTTCACCTGCCGAGTTGATTCGCTTCTTTTTAATACACGTCTCCTCTACTTATATCTATTATATATTCTCTTTTATACTAAATCTTATATTTCCGGCAAAATGAGAAGATACGAGGAGATATTTTTTTGCGAAATTTTCTTTTTAATTTTGTATCTTATAATTGATTTTTTTTTAACAACCGTGGATTTAAAAGAAGGAAATGTATGAAAACCTATTTAATTAGGAAATATATAGTTATAGCCCTACGTTGCCGCCAGCGCAATCATCATTTTAAATTTCTTAATATGCTCTTTCTTAACTTATAAGAATTAATGAGGTAAGTCATCATTTTAAAGATTTGAAAATATTTAACATATCACAAAATAAGGAAATACAATATAAGCAATTAAAACTCAATAAACTCATAATTGATTCAAAATTATATTCTTTTCCAACATTATCTGTTATTCTAAAATTATGTAATAAACCCAAATTAGCCTAAGATTATGATAAAAATATATGAATAAGATGAGATAAATATATATATAAAAATTGTGTTTTATTAGAGGAACAAAATAAAGTAAAATTTCAGAAATCAAAATTGTTGTTTTTAAATTTTAGGGGTTAAAATTAAAAGGAGATCAAATTTTAGAGACTTAAAGTAGTATTAACCTTATAAATATAATAGATAAATACATAGATGGAGAATAGAGAAGAGATATAATATTATTATAATCATAATCTTTCACTTGGCAGTGATTCACTTCTTTTTAATACATACATCTCCTCCACACACACATATATAATTTTATTTTATGCTTTGCGATCTCATCACTATATATATATATATATATATATATATATATATATTCTTCTATATTCCTGCAAAATAAGAGTAGACGACCTTTGTAAATGCATATTGAACCTTAGGATAGCTGATGCTAGGAAAGAATGGGCCTAGCTTTTCTCACTTACTCTTTGCAAATGGCCTTTTATTGTTCGTTGAGGCCTCTAAAGAGCAGATGACAGAATTCCTAGTATCAGCTACACACTGCCTCCACTACCAGTTTCCTAATTAACCCAGCAGAACACAAGTTTTTCTTGAAATTCTCTTCATTCAATTTTATGACACACTCCTTTTTGTTCAAGCATGCCTGCAAAAGCAATAAAACATATAAAAATAAAATAAAATCTTTTAAAACAGGGGGAAAAAAAGAGAATAAAGCAAGCATGATTACAAGTTAACATTTCATCCCTTCACATCCCAATAAATAATCAATAGGCAGATAGCAGAGTTAAAGTTTCAAATCATGTAACACTACAGAAATTATTATCAGTTCACCAACTGATTTGATAAATGCACACATCAAGTTATCTTAGTAGATGATGCCTAAAAGAACTAGTTGTATATTCAACCTCAAACCAATAAAATCCTTGGCATGTCTTAATTGTACAAGTAGCTTCAGAACTGAAGATGTCATCAGATGTTTGAAGAGAATGACTTACCCTACATTTGGTATGAGAGAATGATTTAATAAGCTCAATTTAAAAAATTAGAGAAGCAAGGTTTTAAAATTTTAATAAAAAGATGTAAAATAAAAGAGTAATAAAAATTAATTAGAAGCTTTTAACTTTACTTTTTCATTTTTTTGAATCAATCTCATTAAAAAATTTTCTCCTCTCCATTTCCTTCATACCAAATGGACAATGTAAGGAACAAATTCCAGAAATTGATACCTTTTCAACAAGTATACTGGAATTTGGATCATGGCAATCTCCTATGCTGTAGGATCCGCATGTTCCTGAAGGAGTTCCAAAGCTAGCAAATTTGATAGCAGATATGCGAGTATCTTTGGGGCATGCTAAACGGGCAAAAGGTGTGTTTTTGTAATTCTCAAGTTTATTTTCACCGTCAAGATCAAGTCCACGGGAAGGGTAATCCTCTGCCACAAGGGCACACGCACCAGAAACTTTGCGTCTTAAAAATTAATTCTTGTTGGATCACCACCCGTCTCTTCAAAAATAACAAGAACATTTCCAGATGGCTTGAACCAAGATCTTGGAACATGATACCTAATACATAGAAGAAGAAAAAATACACAATATTTTATGAGAAGAAGAAACAGATGATAACTGAGTCTGTATAAGCTACAATAAGCACATATTATGTTAGCAATTTGTAATGGATGATTTCTAATCTAAACCACTTGTAAGATTAGGATAGTTAAAACACCACACTAGTAACTAAATCTATGAGACTATACCTATCATATAAATTGTTCATGGCTGCTGAGGAAAAGGCAAAGCTTCCCAAAAAACCTGACCACAACGTACAAAATTTAGTCAGTTTTCAATCGTTTCCTCTTATATCTACTATTCATGAATAGTATTTTCGCTTTTTGATCAATTATAGAATCTGTTAAGGATTTCAGTTGCTTTGTGACCTAGACCAACTTATACACAAGCGGAAGTCTTATTACGGTACTCTTCCAGGCCATACTAGTGTTGTGCAGTTAGGCAAGAAACTTTACTCCAGCCACTTGTAGTTACTACATCTCTAAAGTAAGAGAAGTCAAGGAAAAAAATTGAAGAGAGGTTACTACATGTCTAATTCCTCAGCTTCGATTAAACCATTAGCTCACAGTTTTACCATTTCTGGGTGGGTTCTCCACAGCCAGTATCACATTTGTCCTGATTGAATGGTCCTCTGTAGTCGCATTTTTTAACACACTCTTGATCTAAATTTTTCCTAGGCCAATGTCTTCCAATTTCTTCTCCATTTAACCAGGCTAGACCTTTTCCCATATGTAACATATCCAGTCCAACAGGTTCATTCCCTGGAGGAGCATCGACAATTACCTGCATGATCAAGAACTTCCTTTTTAAGATTTTCCACCACACAGCAGGAGACCAACAACACGCTATTTGTTAGAGAAATCTCATTCAGCCTTATAAATGCTTTGAAATCTCATTACTAATTCCTTGTTACTTCCAGAACGCAGGCCCATAAACTTTAAGCAGGAGACCAACAACACGCTTCTAGACAAGCCATTCAATAAGGCTGAATGTTCTAGACAGAGTAACACACTCACTGGGAGGCCAACAGTCATGCTCAATAAATGTGTATGATGAATTGGTACCATCTCCAGTTGCAGAACCTATAAAACAAGAAGTTAAGAAACTGAAATTGAAAAGTAGAGAAAACAAGAAAACATTTGTAATAGAATATTAAAATGTCTGCATCACCAATCACCAAGAAATAATAACATCTGTATGCATGTAAATCACAGAGAAACTAACATAACTATAAACATTGAGTGTTTCATCCATGATGATTAAAGAGAACAACAGAAGGAAAGTTGCTACAGCTAAGCAGTTTCATGAGTTATTATACATGATCAAATGTTTCATTCAATAAACTGAGAATCAAAGCACATAACATGATTGTAGCCGATGTCCAAAAGAAGATGGAAAGTGCGCGTAATTTAATGAAATAGCATGAAGTCACTTTTACTGCTGGATGAGAAGGAAAATATGTTGCTGAACCACATTATATTTTGTTTACAGGTTTGCATATCAGATGTTTGATAAATAAACAAATCCATGAGATCAAAAATTCAGAATAGAAGGGTAGGTAACCTTGGTATTCCTGATTCACAAAAGCATGGAGTGCATGACCTTGGGATTCTATCAGAAGAACTGGTTTACTTCCCTTCTTTAAGAACCCTTCATTTTCACCAACAAATACACTGCCATAAATTAAAAAAAGAACAAAAAAAGTTTAAAACAATATTTTAACTGCACATCTATAATTTATGCATGTTTGAATTTCTTATACATTTCCCTTCCATCAAATGTAATGGAGCTTATAATAATCTATGGAGTTTGTAAAATGACTAGGAAGCGGCTTGATAGGCTGTAGCAAATGCCCGAAACTTAAAGCATGGCAACCCAACAAGGTCCTTCGATATGCATTGAACTCAAATTATAGAATATATAGAATCGAGCACTTCAGCTATAATGATAAAACAATATTTTAACTACTTACTGCTTTATTGTTACAGCAGATAATGTTAAGTTATCTTAGTAGCTGCTAATCAAACAAAAGAAAAAATTTGCAAATGATTCTACTTCTCATGTCAAGAATAGTAAACTACGTGCGTGTTTCACTGTTTATTATTTCTAGATGCTACAGGAGGAGAGAATAATATACTGAAACAGTAAAAGGTCCATTTCGATTGATCATACACTCTTTAACAATTTTTTATTGAAACAAACCTTGTTGTATGCCACAGATAGTCTGTGGTATCTTTAGTGGTGTTAATGTGATCAACAAAGCCATGCTTCACTAAGTCTGCATTTCCCCATGTCCCTGCATTCTCTTTAAATATGTCCCACTTTAAAGTCTTTACACTTTCATGTGACTGTTGTAATTTCTCTGGAACCATTTCAACAATGTCTGTATAAGTGTTAACCTGTTGCATATCACATGTCTAAGTGAAGGGTCCAGAAGAAAGAATTTCACAAAAGATCAATAGCATTTGTAATTATATTGACAATTATATCAGTACTTTAAGAGTAGCACATAGTTGTAACTACAGGAAATTTTTTTAAAGAAAAAAAATTAAATTAACACATTGAGTGCAAAGAGACTTCTGTCAATCAATTCAAGTGTATGATGCATTTCTCACAATAAAACCATTCGTGCATTGGCTCTGCCGCAGACGTCTCAGTTACAGCAGGTTGACATTCACACACAGCAAAAGCTAAGATTTTTAGAGGCAAAATTAAGTGGCTAATATAATTTTGGCTTCAAATATTAGAATATGGACATTACTCTGAAGGTAGCAATAAATTAAGTTTGCAGTGTTAAAGACTACATTCTTGCAATCAGGCAGAATGCTCACTGACCATGCTGGTAGGTGATATGATGCATTCCGAAATTCGACTGTCTCATCATTTTTATCATCAACATTAGCAATAAAAGCAGCACACGCTCCTGATGAATCAGTATATACATCTGCCTGAAATTTTACACATATATGGGCTTGTCTAATCCCGTACAATTACTCATATTAAATACCTTTTTAATAAAATTTTACACTTTTAATCTCAATCCCTATCCTTTATTTTTAATGCCAAACAAGACCTAAGGATCCCATAAAATAGAGAATAAGTTTAGGGACTTGATCCAAAATGGAACAATATTATAAGGACCTGCATATTAGTTTTCGCAATTTTAGGAACTAAAAGCAAAACCAGATTAAATTCTAGAAACTAAAGATAGTATTAACCTTATAAATATAAATAGATTGATGGGGAATAGATAACAGATATAATATTATTATAATCATAATCTTTCACTTGCCAAGGTGATTCACTTCTTTTTAATACATCTCCTCCATATACATATATATGTGTGTGTACACACACGAGTATAATTTTATTTTATGCGTTGCGATCTCATCACTATAAATATATATATTCTTTTATATTTCCTGCAAATAAGAAGATTCGAGTAGATATTTTTGCGAATTCTCTTTTTAATTTTGTATCTTATAATTGATTTTTTTTAAAAAGGAAATATATAAAAACCTATGTAATTAGGAAATATATACTTATAGCCCCTCGTTCCCGCCAGCACAATCAAAATTGGTTTGTTCTGTGTCGTCTTCTCCCTTTCTCGCTGCCACTGATCTCTCGGTCACAACTTTCTAACCATACGCCTTGTTCATACTATGGGGATTGTAAAGATAACGTTCCTTGATTTCTAAAATAATTTACGAAAATAACTTGATCTTCTGTTTTCGGTTAGGTTTTCAGTCATGAATCCTGATACAAGTTCGCTTCAATGGCTTCTTACTCCCATTGATGTGAGTGCTTAATTATTAGCTCGAACTTTGAATAGTCCGTCTTTTTTGTTCTTCTTTGTAAAGAAGATGCAATTGATTTGTAGAGATTATCGTCAAAGGAAATATTTATGAAGGTCTATTTGTTTTTTGTTTTCAAATGTGAAGATCGCCGATGATGCTACCATTCTTGCCGTCAGCCGTCGGTTCTCCGGTTTGTATGGGAAGTTCTTCAGGTAGGTACTGATATCTCATATTTATTTATTTAGACACGAGTCTGTTTTTGAACATTATTTTCGTTCATAATTTCAACATTTGTGTTACAGCATCTCAACCTGTGAAGAAAATTATCGAAATTAATCAATATACGCTTGTCACTGTGTCTGGAGGAGTTACTGGAGGAGTTGCAAGAGATCTCTATGACAAGGTAATGAATGCAATCTTATATTAAACTTTTTTGTATTTGTCTGTCTTGCCCTTTTTTGACGTATTTTCATGAATAGTTTTCTTAGTTCAGTCATTTTATTTTAGTGCCGGCAGTATGAATTCAAAAATAAGAGAAGGATTTCAATTAAAGTAGCTTCAAAACTACTTGCACAAATTTCATACTCCTATGGTGAAATGGGGTTGCCTGTTGTGACCATCATTGCGGGATGGGATGAGACGGTAAATCATATATTCTAGGTGCTAAATACTACTTCCCGTCCTTGTTTACAGACTGTAAATGAGGTATTATAATTAGGACAAGAAGTAGCATAAAATATCACTTCTCTGACTAGGGAACATCATTTTTCAGGGTCCCGATCTTCATCATGTCGACAACAGGGTGTATGGAACGATGATGGGCACTCGTTTCGGTGTTGGATCCATGTCACCGCCTGCTTATGGTGTAGTAGACAGGGGGTTAGTTGAGCTTTTCACCATAACTATGTAGCTCTGTTGTTGAATTTGTTGACATGTTTCTTTCAGTTCTAGGTACTGCTACTCCATGTCAGAGGAATACTGCCAGCAGTGCATCAAGAAATTATTTGGCAGCTTTGGCTATGCTAGCCTAAAAAAAGAAATCTGGTTCGGAGACAAATAATCACTGCGTCCTTTCAGTATATGGTTGGCCTTGTTCGTGGACTATGGGCATTGTAAAGATAGCATTTCTCAATTTCTAAAATAATTTACGAAAATAACTTGAGCCTCTTTGTCTGGTTAGGTTTTCAGCCATAAATCATGATTATATTCCTACCCCGATCAATGCGAGTGCTTCAATTATTAGCTCGAACTTGAATACTTCCTCCTTTTAGTTCTTGTTTGCAAAGAGGTTTCGATATTCATTTGTAGATATTACTGTCAAAGGAAAGCTCTGATACCGATACAGTGCAAACTCAAAAAAAATCAATTTAAAATATACTCACCCAAAGAAAGCTAAGCAAAAAACAGAGATATGACTTGAGTTTAGAACTAACACTCTGATACCAAAATAGTACGAATCCATAAGGAAAAGATCCTACAAATCCGGAATCAATCTAAAACACACTCACCACTTCTTTCCTGTCACTTTAAACTCAATAACTCTCACGCTCATAACCCTGCTTTGGATCCGGATTTAGATTCCCCTAACAACCTGACTCACGAGTTTGCTCAGTTCGGAACTGGTTCCTTCTGGCAGTGGAGCCCCACTTTCAACAACTCGCTAGTGTTGTTAAGATCGAAGTTAGATACTCTCAAGGTTATATTCCTAATCCGAACTACATGTTAGTGCACTCTGGAACCACTAACCACGTGGAGGTTGTTTGGGTCCAATTTGACCCACAAGTATGTTCCTCGCCGATCTTCTCTCCTGCTTTTGGTCTTGTCACGATTTCGTCCCTCTCATTAGTTTGATTGAGTCCTTTGGTTCAAAATGTTGTTCTTTTTTAATAACTGGATCTCACTATATTTTCTTCATTGACTTGATTTTTTAAACCTTTTGACCTTGTATCAATTATAATTCTATATTATTGATATTGATTGTAGGGGATTGCTGTGGAAACACAATATAGATCAGGAATATACTACCATAATGAAACACAGGCTGATTTACCAAAAGAATTAAAGAAATCTAAAGAGAGAGAAGTAAATAGGAAGGTAGCGACAGATATTCTTCCGGCAAAGAGATTTTTCATGGCAGAAGAATACTACCAGCAGTGCATCAAGAAATTATTTGGCAGCTTTGGCTATGCTAGCCTAAAAAAAGAAATCTAGTCCGGAGACGAATAATCACTGCGTCCTTTCAGTATATGGTTGGCCTTGTTCGTGGACTATGGGCATTGTAACGATAGCATTTCCCAATTTCTAAAATAATTTACGAAAATAACTTGAGCCTCTTTGTCTGGTTAGGTTTTCAGCCATAAATCATGATCATATTCCTACCCCGATCAATGCGAGTGCTTCAATTATTAGCTCGAACTTGAATACTTCCTCTGTTTAGTTCTTGTTTGCAAAGAGGTTTCGATATTCATTTGTAGAGATTAGTGTCAAAGGAAAGATTTATTTATAGATTTTGCAACGACTTTGAATCATCCATCAGGCTAGGCTTTTTATGAAGGTATAATTGTTTTCTTGTGTTATTTTGAAGCCCACCAAGGATACTACCTTCCTTGCTTTTATATATAATTAAGGAGGGCATCATAGTAGCCACCCGTACTACGGTTAGTTGTGTAGGCAAGTACTGAGCTCCTATTGAAATTATTTTCATTTATAATTTTAACATTTGCATTATAGAATTTCAATCCGCGAAGAAAATTCTAGAAATCAATCAATATAATCAGCACATTAAGCACATGCCTTCAGCTCATGTTTTTCTTTCATCATTCTCACAATCTAGGGTCTGAAATTAGTGATTTTGTGTTCTTTGAAATGATTAAAGCACAAAATACAACTTTTCATTTCTCCAAATTAAATATGAACACCAAATGAGGGATCAAAATATAGTTATCTCAAGAAAGCTAAACAAACAACAGAAAGATATGATCTAAATTTAGAACTGAAGCTCTGATACCAATATAGTACAAACTAATAAAAAAAACTAATTTAAAATATACTTACCCAAAGAAAGCTAAGCAAAAAACAAAGAGTTATGACTTAAGTTTAGAACTAACACTCTAATACCAAAATAGTACGAACTCACAAGGAAAATATCTTACAAATCCAGAAACAATCTAAAACATGCTCACTACTTCTTCCCTGTCACTCTGAACTCAATGACTCTCGCCGCTCATAACCCTACTTTGGATCCGGATTTAGATTCCCTTGACAACCTGACCCATTAGTTCGCTCAGTTCGAAGCTGATTCCTTTTAAGAAGTAGAGCCCCACTTTCAACAACTCGCTGGTGTTGTTAAGATCGAAGTTGGATACTCTCAAGGTCATATTCCCAATCTGGACTATATGTCGGTGCACTCAGGAACCACTAACCACGTAGAGGTTGTTTGGGTCCAGTTTAACCCACAAGTGTGTTTCTATGCTGATCTTCTCTCCTACTTTTGGTCTTATTACAATCTCATACCTGTCAATCACCAGGTACTCTCCTCTTTTTGCGTTCCTCTCATTAATCTGATTGAGTCCTTTGGTTCTAAAATGTCTTCTTTTTTTTTATAACTGGATCTCATTAGATTTTTTTTACTGACTTGACTATTTAAACCTCTTGACTTTGTATCAATTATAATTCTATACAATTGATATTGATTGTAAGGGCTTGTTATGGAAACACAATTTAGATCAAGAATATACTACTATAATGAAACAAAAGTTGATTTAGCAAAGGAATCAAGAGAATCTAAACAGAGAGAAGTGAATGGGAAGGTAATGACAGGGAATCTTCTAATAAAGAGATTTTACATAGTAGAAGAATACCACTAGCAATGCATCAAAAAATTATTTGACAGCTTTGATGGTATTGGCCTCATAAGTTTCTTTCAAGTAGAAACTATAAAAATTCTGATTGAGATTATTTTAAAACAAGCAGAAAGATAGGATCTTAAACTATAAAAATAGTCTACTAAACATCAGAAAAAACAAAAAAAACTGGTCAAGTAAAACAATTAGAGATGCTTAGAAATGAAAAAGATAAACAGACACAAAAAAAGCAAAAAACACAGAAAAAAACAAAGAATAGAAGGATATGATTTGAGCTTAGAATTGAAGCTCTGATATCAAGATATTACAAACCAGTAAGGAAAAGATCCCATAAACCTACAACCAATCTAAAATGTACTCATCCCAAAAAAGCTAAAGAAACAACAGAAAGATATGTCCTGAGTTTAGAACTCAATCTTTGATACCAAGAAAGTGTGAATACACAAGAAAAAAAATCTCATAAACCTACAACCAATCTAAAATATACTCACCCTAAAAAAACTAAAGATAGTACGAACCCACAAAGAAAAGATCCCACAAACCTACAATTAGTCTAAAAACAAACAATATAAGGATATGACCTAAGTTTAGAATTAAAGTTTTGATATCAAAATAGTGCAAACCCATAAGAAAAAGATTACACAAACCAACAACCAATTTAAAATATACTCACCTCAAAAAGCTAAACAGACAATAAAAGGATATGACCTGAGTTTAGAATCGAAACTCTGATACCAAGATAATGCGAATCCATAAGGAAAAGATCCCACAAATCTATAATCAATTTAAATATACTCACTCCAGGAAAGCTAAACAAACAATAGAATGATATGATCTAAGTTTAAAAGTAAAGCTTTGATACCAAGATAGTACAAATCCATAAGAAAAAAACCAATCTAAATTTCTATCTGCAAAAAACTGTTCATTGTATACATATTCATTTTCTATCTGCAATTTTACTTGTTGTCATCAAATATGTCCAGAGGACTACGTAGAGAAGAACAACGAAGAAAAAGAACTGCAAACTACTGGAATTCTTCGTGGCCGCACTGAGAATAAATCAAAGCCTTGAGATTATACTTGCCTGGGCTAAGATGATTGGGCCACCTTGTGAGGCAAAAAGTTTCTCTTGTTTCATAAGGTCCACAATATATGTTGTAAATTTTTGCATATGATACTGGACACGAAGGACAACCAAACTAAGTCAGTGATGGTAGTTATTATACTTCAATCAAATTCATGAAATAGATATTTGAACCTTAATATGATAAAATCAACAATCCCCCTTACATACCATAAATGGCGTACTGTTAGTCCGGAATACAGTGCCCGGAATATAATGCAACCATACTGGTACCCCACTGTCACATACAGCAATGTTTAGACTTCTGAAGCCATAATTGAGTTTGAAAGAGCCCTTAGTATCAATTGATTTTTCCGTTGTATATACAATAACAGCCAATGTTAATTGTTGAACCCAAATTAGCTGGTGTCCTGAGCACAAAACTTGTAGCAAGCATAATAACTCATACCTTCCATTCTGCAGCAACAAATGGACCAATCCGAAGAATCAGGAACATCCCAGCCTACTGAACAATCTTTACAAACTTCACCAGATCGAATCAACCACCAAAGTAATACTGCCAGATAACAATCTTCAGTGGAAATTGAGCTTTAAAAAAGGAAAAATTAGGGAGAGGGACCTAGTGGCAACGATATTTATGAAGAAAGATCTTAAAAACTGTATTTATTTGGAAAGACCAATACTAAAATATAAATTTAAAATTACCAATTTGCCCTTAACAAATATCTCTCACCACATCCTTTAATTTTTTTAAAAAAATAATTAAATTTTATTCAAATTAATTCAAACTAATTAGAATTACAAAGTTACGAAACAACTCTAAATAATTTATTTATTTATTTATTCATCCATCATTTTAAAAAAAAATAAAACTCTTTTTTTGGGCTTCCTGAATAATAAGCCGATAAAAATCATATAGTTGAATTTAAAATTAAAAAAAGTGATAAAATAATAAATAATATATAACTTATCTACAATTAATGAGAATACAAAATCATGTAGGTTTAAGCTTAAATTTTCTTACTCAAACTATTATAACTACTTTTATTATGAAAAATATTTATTGATATAATAATTTTTATGTCATTTTTTTATTTTAAATTTTAAATTTTATTAAGTAAAAAGGATTCAACTTGTTCAAATAAAATAATAGCATGAAATGGCTATAGAGCAACTTGTTTTTTATTTTGCTGCCCTGCTCATTTTTCAGAAAGCCTATAAGAAATTATTAATTAAAAATAATAGAAAAATAAATTAACTAATGTTGGTGATTAATTTAATTAATTAGAATTAGTATCTGACTTTAAAATTTAAATTAGTTTGAATTAATTCAAAAAAATTGTAATTATTCTACTAAATGATAGAGGTCTGGTGTGAATAAGGGTGATTTGAGTCTTTTTAAATTTATATTTTAATATCTGGTCCTTCTAAATAATTAAGGTTTTTAAGATCCTTTTTAATAAATATTATTTCCACTTGGTCCCTTTTTCTAATTTTCCCTTTAAAAAATCATATCTGACAACACATTCTGATATGCTTTAGGTGTATGTATCTTAAAATTACCAAATCTAGATAACTTTTTACAACTCTCATTTCCTGGAGAAAGCTCATGCCCATTCCAGAAAACATAGGTTTCGATTACATCAACGCCTCCCTCCTTCGCTGTTTGAACCAGGCCTGGCCACATCTACCACGCAGCATATGATTCAAAGATATTAACTTTTAGGCATCAAAATACAAAATGCTCAACTGACACCAATCAATAACAATCTGAATGCAAATGCAGAGCCAACTACAGGAAGAGAGGAAATAAATTAGATTGAAATTTATCCAAAAGAGTAAAGCCCCGTTGCATAAAGACTTGGTTTGGTAGTGGGAAACATTTCTGGAAAGTAGAATTAGTAGAATGATAAAAACTAAGGCTACACATGGACAGGGTTGGGTCCTTGCCTGATCCGCAACCCAAAAGATGAGCAGGCTGTATTAGTAGAATTAGTAGAATGATAAAGCCCCACAATGCTTACTCCAGCTTACTGTTTGGTACAGACTAAAATAGAAACAAGACCTCTTCTCTCCCTTTTAGAAGAAATCAAAAGTAAAGTTCAAACAAGTTAGAAGTTGCTGTAGGAGTTGTCTCACCGCAGGAACGCTTCGAGGATAGTGAATGGCAGCAGAGATGAGGAGCTTTCGCTGGCCATTGATGATAAGAGAGCGATGATCGTATGTTACATTGCCAGCCAAAACCAATGAAAACGAACAAGATAGAAGGAATAAAACGAAAGGCACAATGGATAGGAAGGGTAGCTTCATCTTGCTTTCAGTACAGCTTCGAGCTTTCAGAAAGCTCTTGCCTTTCGCCCTGTCTGAAGCGCAGACTTATAACGGAGGAAGATGTCAGAGTGAGAAACACGCTAATGATTTATTTTATCCGTATTTTTTTATACGAGTAATTTTATAATGAGCAGTTTCCCGTCATTAGTTCATAGTTACAGATTTACACTGCTAGTTTTTGTACGCATATTTTATTTTTGATGAACTGAGATAAAAATTTTTTTTATATATTTATCTTATATTTAGTAAATCATAATTAAAAAGTTAACTATAAATCATTTTAAATTGGCCCATAATACACTATTTTCAGTCATAAATGTAAGGTCAAGTTTATAGTTTAATTTACACTACAAATTAGTTTTTATATTTAGGATAGGAAGGAGTAGTTATATAGATTTTTTTGCCAAAATTATTAATAATTAAAAAATTTCTTAATTTTTAATAAATTAGAAATAATATTTTAAAAACATTATATTATATATTAATTTATAAGTTATACAAATTAGTTTAGAAAAGTTAAATATTTCAAGTTATATATTATTAAATAAATTAAGTTATATCAATATGCAATACATCTCGTTTTTTTCCTTGACCAAGACGTGAAGGAGTGGGTTGGGAAAAATATCACCAACACATCTTGTTTTTACCTTGACCAAGACGTGAAGGAGTATTTTCAGTCATAATACACTATTTTCAGTCATAAATGTAAGATCTAGTTTGTAGCATAATTTACACTACAAACTAGTTTTTATATTTAGGATAGGAAGGAGTAGTTATATAGATTTTTTTGCCAAAGTTATTAATAATTAAACAATTTCTTAATTTTTAATAAATTAGAAATAATATTTTTAAAAACATCATATTATATATTAATTTATAAGTTATACAGATTAGTTTAGAAAAATTAAGTATTTCAAGTTATATGTTATTAAATAAATTAAGTTATATCAATATGTAATACATCTTGTTTTTCCCTTGACCAAGACGTGAAGTAGTGGGTTAGGAAAAATATCACTAATACATCTCGTTTTTTCCTTGACCAAGACGTGAAGGAGTATTTTCAGTCATACTACACTATTTTCAGTCATAAATGTAAGAAAGAAAAGAAAATATAAATTCTGACAGGTTAGTGAATTCTGCCAACTCGTAAAAAAAAGGCTTTTTAAGCCGCACCGTGTAGCCTGCGGCTCATCACGGGCTAACCTGCAACCTGCAGGTTGGCCCGTTACCAGCCCTCATTCATTCATCTAATCCTAGAAGTTCTTTTTTTTTTTTTGGCCCCACCTGTTCTCTTACTACTAAAGATATGTTCGTGATACTATATATAGAGTATTAAATATAAACATATTTTTAATAAAATTTAAAATTTAATTCATCACATTACTAGGAATTAATTCTTTTAGCTAAACCTAACATCATATATATAAGACAATATTTATATCAAATTTTTTTTATTTATTATGTCAAATTGTCCAATCATCCGTGACCATGTTTTATTATTTTTTAATGTTAGTATTTAATAATATTTAATTATAAATTCACATAAAATAAAAAAAAAAAAGACATATGATCATGTGTAATTGGAGAATATGATATATTTATGCACATGATGCTTCTACTTTTAATTGATATTTTTTATTTTTGTTATTATCTCTCGCACGTCGCACGATACCAGGAAAAGGCCCTGCATTAAATTCCCGCGTAGTGCGGCGTATCTCTGTTGTTTAAGAACCTGACCCCCATTTACCCTCCTCACGCGATCCCAGCCATCCCACGTTCTTCATTTGTTTTTTTCTGGCCACATTGTGTTCTACCGTATTATAGCATAGGGGAGGTAATCTGGATATTTAATTTAATTATTAATAATAAAAAATGGATTTGATGTTCTCATATTATATAGTACATTGTTTTATATGTTATAGTAGTATATAAAAAGAAAATATTTATATGACAATATTTGCAAAAAAAAAAAAGAATAGCAGGAAAAGTAATTGCTGAATTCTTTTTTTTGCGTGTGTATGCAACCCCCCCCCCCAAAAAAAAGGAAAGATTCTGTGTGTGCCCATGAGTGTGTGTTTTGCTGTAACTGTTTGCGTAGAATTAACAAACTAAGTAGCAGAAGGAAAAGATAATTTGGGAAAATGTTCATGTGAAGTAGTCTTGACAGAAACAGTGTTCAAGGAGACACCAAGAGGATTCCCACCACCTTCTTCCATTACAACCAGAACGTTTCCGGATGCTTTCAGAAAGGACCGAGGCACATGAGACCTGTAGTATCAATTATCGCAACACCCGTGATAATTAATGTCCATATTTAATTAACATTAATTAAATATTGGACCTAGTGTTTCTCACAGTGTTCTTCTTTCATAAACGAAGTAGTAGAACAAAGGAAGCGACATAAATTGGAATTAAATATATGAATATACTACCTCCGGTCTTAAATATAAGAATTAGTTGACTAATTTGAATATATTAAGAAAATAAGTTAAGTTAATTATTTGTAATAAATAGATGTTGTCTTTTCTAAAATATCCTTACTAATCAAAGTTTATTGTTTAGAATACCATTATAAGAAAGACTATCTTGAGAAAAATAGATAAATATAATAAACAAAATGAATTGAGATCTTATATTTAGGATCAAAATAAAAATCAAATAAGATTTTATATTAAGAACCGGAGATAGTATTAGTATAAAATGAAAGGATATAGTAACTCACAGTGCTTGAGAAGGGTTGCCATTGGTATCATGGAACAAGATCCAATAACGACCGATGCTTTCGCCATTTACCCAGGGTTCACCTTTTCCCAGGGAGCCAAGGTCCAAGGCAATCGGCTTATCTCCCTCAGGTGCCTCAAATGTAGTCTGCCAAAGGATATATCAATATATAAAAATAATAGGCTACAATAGAAGTTGTAGTCCCTGGCATTTACGGTAGTAACCCGTAGTAATAAATTAATTAATAATGCATGGTTATTTCTGTTTACAGTAGTATTATGCACAGTTATTTATTGTAGCCCAAGGCATTTACAGCCGAAATAGTCAATCATAATTTGTGTCTTTTCACGTTGAAGAGATTAGTTATGAGACTAATGATTTAATGGGCGGACCAGGCCAAAGATACTCACAGTAGTAATACACGGACACTGTTATGTTATGAACAAATACTGTATCTGTTATTGACCGACCACTACTATGAACAAATATGTGAACTTTACAACATATAAATTTCGTGGTGATCCTTCAGAGAAACAAAATGGTACAGTTGCTAAGTCGTATTATTTTGACTATTTTGTGTATAATTTCTTGGTTCGAAAAGCCTTGTGCAGTTAGGCTTCATATTTCATGTGATATTTATGTCACATTATCTTTCATAAATTATTATTGCCGTCGTTGTTGAGTGCAGCTTCGGAAAGAAAACATGCTGGTCAAAAAAGCTTGGGAAAACTAATATGCAGGTCCTAGTTTTGTCCCATTTTGAATCAAATCCCTAAAGTTATTTTCTATTTTATGGGATCCTTAATGCTTCAATCGTTCGATTCATTAGTCCTTCCGTTCAAAAAACATCAAACTAGGATTAAACGATGTTGATGATGCTAATATAGAGGACAAGTGGATTAGACGTAGCATTGATTTCTGGTGCGTCGTAGTGAACAACTCGCTGACCCTCCTAAACATTTCCTAAATTGATGCCCAGTTCCCAATAAAAGTTGATGACATCTTCGAATTCGGGTTGAATGTCACACACATTTGATGTTTAAGGATGCCCATTAAAATCCTACCTCTCCTTCCTAGACTCTCACATCTTCTCTCTACCGCCTCTGCTATTCATGCAATTAACAATAAGCTTCTAAACTCACCAAACCTCCCTTTATTTGCATTTCTTCAAACAAACATGCACATAATTTTTGTTTCTAGAGCATGAAAGTGACCTGGAACTTAAGAACTAAGGCTAATAAATTGATAGATTTAGAGTCTAGCCAACTGTACTTTTCCTACTGTGCGGCTATCTCAAGCCCCTTCAAAATGAATTATCCCTCATTTTCTCAATAGCCAAGCTTATGATATATATAACCAAGCTAGCCTTGTCGTCCTTTTTGTCTCTTAAAAAAGTTCCTTTTTTTGTCAACTTAAAGCAGTTGGAGACATGAAAGCTCACAAATGGTGAGATGCAGTAGTTTGATATGGACGAAGGATTTATAGGGATAAGAAGGATGGCTTTTGAAACTTAAGAAAATGGAGGAGGGGCTGAAGCAAGTACGGTTCATGACCTGAAAATCCCAACATAAATCTTTAACTCCAAAATCTACAGTTTGATCAAAGAGGCTGGTGGTGGAAGTGGCAGAAAGGGAGCTTGATTTTAGCAGCGAATGGCAAAAGAGACCACGCCAGAGCCACCAGTAGCATCGGCTGCATCTAGCGGGACTAGCGTCGCCATTAGGCATGATGATGTTTGGAGGAGCGTCAAACTTGAAGTTGCCCTCTGCAAGTAATGACCTTTGGAGAAGAAGGTTCTTGGAAATCAATGGCGGTAGTTTTCTACAGTGATGAAAGAGGATGGGTCACCCCGTCTAATTTACTTGTCCTCCATATAAGCATCTTCAACGGCGTTTAACCCTAGTTTAACATTTTTCAAACGGAAGGATTAATGGATGAAACAGTTAAAACATTAACGATCCCATAAAATAGAAAATAAGTTTAGGGACTTGATCCAAAATGGGACAAAACTATAAGGTTTTTCCAATTTTAGGAACTAAAAACAAAACCAGATTAAATTTTAGAGGCCAAAGATAATATTAACCTTATAAATATAGATAGATTGATGGGGAATAGATAACAGATATAATATTATTATAATCATAATCTTTCACTTGCCAAGATTATTCACTTCTTTTTAATGCACATCTCCTCCATATATATATACGAGTATAATTTTATTTTATGCGTTGCGATCTCATCACTATAAATATATATATTCTTCTATATTTCCTGCAAAATAAGAAGATTCGAGTAGATATTTTTTGCGAATTCTCCTTTTAATTTTGTATCTTATAATTGATTTTTTAAAAGAAGGAAATATATAAAAACCTATTTAATTAGGAAATATATACTCATAGCCCTCGTTCTCGCCAGCACAATCAAAATCGGTTTGCTCTGCGTCGTCTTCTCCCTTTCTCGCTGCCACTGATCTCTCGGTCACAACTTTCTAACCAGTACGCCTTGTTTAAAGACTATGGGGCTTCTTACTCCCATTGACGTGAGTGCTTGATTATTAGCTCGAACTTTTAGTAGTCCGTCTTATAGTTTTTCTTTGTAAAGAGGATGCAATTGATTTGTAGCGATTATCGTCAAAGGAAAGATTTATGAAGGTCTTTTTGTTTTTTGTTTTCAAATGGTGAAGATCGCCGATGATGCTACCATTCTTGCCCTTATTATTAAAGGGGGGATCATAGTAGCTGCCGGTTCTCCAGTTTGTATGGGAAGTTCTTCAGGTAGGTACTGATATCTCATATTTATTTATTTAGATACGAGTCTGTTTTTGAACATGATTTTAGTTCATAATTTCAACATTTGTGTTACAGCATCTCAACCTGTGAAGAAAATTATCGAAATTAATCAATATACGCTTGTCACTGTGTCTGGAGGAGTTACTGGAGGAGTTGCAAGAGATCTCTATGACAAGGTAATGAATGCAATCTTATATTAAACTTTTTTATATTTGTCTGTCTTGCCCTTGTTTTACGTATTTTCATGAATAGTTTTCTTAGTTCAGTCATTTTATTTTAGTGCCGGCAGTATGAATTGGAAAATAAGAGAAGGATTTCAATTGAAGTAGCGTCAGAACTACTTGCACAAATTTCATACTCCTATGGTGAAATGGGGTTACCTGTTGCGACCATTATTGCGGGATGGGATGAGATGGTAAATCACATATTCTAGGTGCTAAATACTACTTCCGGTCCTTGTTTATAGACCGTAAATGAGGTCTTATAATTAGGACAAGAAGTAGCATAGAATATCACTTCTCTGACTAGGGAAGAACATTTTTCAGGGTCCTGGTCTTTATCATGTCGACAACAGGGTGTATGGAACAATGACGGGCACCCGTTTCTGTGTTGGATCCGGGTCACCGCCTGCTTATGGTGAAGTGGACAGGGGGTTAGTTGAGCTTTTCACCATAACTATGCAGCTCTGTTGTTGAATTGGTTAACATGTTTCTTTCGGTTCTAGGTACTGCTACTCCATGTCAATTGATGAAGCTGCAGAATTGGCCCGACGAGCAATTTATCATGCAACATGTCGTGATGGGGCTGCTGGCGGAGATGCTAGCGGTATTTTATCTTACTCTTCCTTTGATCCACTTTCATTGGTATGCAGACTTCCCTAACATTCCCCCTGCTCAAAAGCCCCAGCAACCAAAAAAAAAAGGACTTATACATGCACATGCTTTCGGCTCATGTTTCCCTTTCTTCATTCTTATAATCTCGTGATTGTAATTATTGTTCTGTGAAATTAGTAGGGTGCGAGCTTTCCAGCTCACATAATAATAGCAGTGTGTTTAATTACTAACTATTATCCACTGACAATGCACAAATAAGCTTTCCATATGATTTCAGTTTATTATGTGGGACCAAATGGATGGGAGAAATTGTCCGGTGATGATATTGTGGAACGTCAAAACCACTCCTTTCCCATCACTCTGAACTCAATGACTCCTACTGCTCACAACTCTGCTTTGGATCCAGATTCAGATTCCCCTGACAACTCGAACCACAAGTTTGCTCAATTCGGAGCTGGTCCCTTTTGGGGAGCGGAGCCTCGCTTTCAACGATTGGCTGGTGTCATTAAGACCGAAGTTGGATACTCTCAAGGTCATGTTCCAGATCCGGACTACATGTTGGTACACTCTGGGACCACTAACCACGTAGAGGTTGTTCGGGTCCAGTTTGACCCACAAGTGTGTTCCTACACAGATCTTCTCTCCTGCTTTTGGTCTTGCCACGATTCCACACCCGTCAATTACGAAGTACTCTCCTCTTTCTGCGTTTCTCTCGTTAGTTTGATTGAGTTCTTTGGTTCTAAAATGTCATTTTTTTTAAATAACTGGATTTCACTAGATTTTCTTTATTGACTTGATTTTTTGAACCTCTTGACTTTGTATTAATTATAATTCTATACTATTGATATTGATTGTAGGGAATTGCTGTGAAAACACAATATAGATCAGGGATATACTACTATAATGAAACACAGGCTGATTTAGCAAAGGAATTAAAGGAATCTAAAGAGAGAGAAGTAAATAAAAAGATAGCGACGGAGATTCTTCCAGCAAAAAGATTTTTCATGGCGGAGGAATACCACCAGCAATGCATCAAGAAATTATTTAGCGGCTTTGGCAGTGCTAGCCTCAAAAAAATCTGGTCCGGAGATGCATAATCACTTCTTTCAATATATGGTTGGCCTTCTTTGTGGAACTCATTGACTGTATCTTGCCATCCACCGTCATTGATCAGAAACTTTGGTGAACAACCTCCTTGTTTGGAAAACGATATGTATGCAAATGATTCTACTTCTCATGTCAAGAATAATAAACTATGCACGTCTCATTGTTTAGTACTTTTAGATGCTACCGGTGAGAATAATATACTGAAACAGTAAAAGATCTATTTCTAATTTCGATTAATCGTATGCTCTTAACAATTTTTTATATTGAAACAAACCTTGTTGTATGCCGCAGATAAGCCAAAGGTTTATCAGAAGATTGGTATTTTAAGTTTATATATTAACAGATAAAATATAAAATATGTAGGTTATCGGACTTCTTAGGAAATTCAGTATTTCAGATTATTCAGATTATATAATAGTCTCAAATATCTTGACAGAGTACCAATATTTTCAATTTGTATTTCATATTTTGATTCAGCTTATCCATAAGAGATTCCGATTGTTTTCTTGCAATTTAATATTTTCATTTTATTTTGAAATTTTAATTCTAAATGCAAAAAACAAAATAATATAGAGTTTGAATTGCTATTCAAAATAATTCATAAATAAATAATTGAGCAATTCTTTACCACCCCAGGGGAATGCTGCTAAGATCATTCACGGCCTTGGGTTTCTGGTCTCTTGCTTTGGGTCAGCTTTATATTTATTTCTGTTTAACGAATCATTTATATATTTAGTATAGATTAATTAAATTTGATATTTCTATTTAACAAATTATTTTTTGTAAATTAAATTAACTTCCTCTGTGATAAGTACCATTCAGTCAAAATTATTTAATTCTTTTAACCAATATATCTAAAATAAAATTGCAGTCACGTGTTAAATTCAACACTAATGTAATTTATTTTAAGTTAGCATTATATAAAAATTAGATTTATTTCCTCTTTATATTAAAAATGATTCAGGCAGCGAAGATATTAATTCAATTTTATGTAAAAATAGAGAATGATAGTTAACATGTACACCCCATTTTGCTGGGGCTCACAGATAAATAATAAATCTAATAAATAAAAAATAACAAAAAAGATAATAGAAGAAAAATATTCCTTGATTCTTCCTTAAAAGTCAGGTTTAAAAACTTCCTTTTATGGTAAATAAATAAAAAAAATCAAGTAAAAATATCCTTGTCGCAATAAATGGCAATAAGAGAAAATCTTATTTATGATGGGATTGAACGATGATTCATCTCCGGTTTAGGAAGAGTGATAGGGAGTCATTAAAAAAAATAAAAATTAAAAATAAAATCTCACTTAAGATGGGTCCACAAAAATTGATTTACTTTTTACTTAGAAGAAAAGTTGACAATCAATATAAAAATTTATGATGTCAACTCATTTCACATGAGATGAGTTTAGTCTTGGTAAGCAAAACTATTTTTCATGATATATTTTCATATTTTTATTTTTATTTTTAAAAAACACCAATCTAGATTTAATCCCGACGAGATAGTCCAATTATGAATCATAACCTAGCACGATTCAATATCCGAGAAGAACTTTACTCGTTTCCTTCTCGCAACAAGAACCAAAATTATTATTAATAATTGGGGAAAAGAGGGAAGAGTCTAAATTGCTGACAAGATAGGCAAAACCCTCTTGTAGTTGCATCTCTTGTTCAACTAGGGTTCAACAAATGGTGTAATGCAATAGCTCTTCAGAATTCTTAGTATTAGCTGCACACTGTCTCCACTGCCAGTTTCCTAGTTAACCCAGAAGAACACAAGTTGTTCTTGAAATTCTCTTCACTCAATTTTATGACACACTCCTTTTTGTTCAAGCATGCCTGCAAAATCAACAAAACATATAAAAATAAAATAAAATCTTTTAAAACAAAAAGAAGAAGAATAAAACAAGCATGATTACAAGTTAATATATCATCCCTTCACACCCCAATAAATAATCAGTAGGCAGATGGCAGAGTTAAAGCTTCAAATCATTCAACACTACAAAAATTATAAGTTCACCAACTGATTTGATAAAAGCGCACATCACGTTATCTTAGTAAATTACGCCTAACAAGACAAGTTGTTTGTTCAACCTCAAACCAATAAAAACCTTGACATGTCTTAACTGTGCAAGTAGCTTTAGAACGCATCTCCTACTCACATTCATATAGTTGATTATCCACTATCTATCATTAAGTGTAAGTGTAACTTATATATAAGACTATGTCTATAAATATGGCATATCATTGTGTTGTAATGGAAATGAAGCAAGTGAAGGAATACAATATAATTCTCTCATTTCTTGACTTCATCTCATCTCTATTATACTTTCTTTGTCATTTCATAACATGTATCATTTATTCAATTTGTGTGTTAAATTTGATATGTTTTGTTTGATACTTCTGTTTAACAAATTCCTTTCCGTAAATGAAATTAACTTTCTCTGTGATAAGTACCATTCAGTCAAAATTATTTAATTCTTTTAACCAATATATCTAAAATAAAATTGCATTCGTGTGTTAAATTTCAACACTAATTTAATTTATTTTAAACTAGTGTTATATAAAAATTAGATTTATTTCCTCTTTATATGAAAAATGATTCAGACAGTGAATATATTAATTCAATTTTATGTAAAAATAGAGAATTATGGTTAACACCCTATCTTGATGGGCTCACAAATAAATAATAAAAATAACAAATAAAAAATAACAAAAAGATAATAGAAGAAAAATCCTTTGATTCTTCTTTGAAAGTCAAGTTTGAAAACCACCCTTTATGGTAAATAAATAAGAAAAATCAAGTAAAAATATCCTTGTAACAATAAATGGTAATAAGATAAAATCTCATTTATGATGGGATTGAACGGTGATTCGCCTTCGGTTTAGGAAAAGTGATAGGGAGTCATTAAAGAAAAATAAGAAAAGTTAAAAATAAAATCTCACTTTTAAGATGGATCCACAAAAATTTGATTTACTTTTTCCTAGGAAGTAAAGTTGACAATCAACGTAAAAATTTATGATGTCGACTCATTTCACATGAGTTTAGTCTTGGTAAACCATTTTCAAATTTACTGCATAATTACTGTTTATCTGCAGTTAATTCTTTAAGCGTTGGGTGCAACTCCTTAGATTTAGTTAAGACTTGAGAGTCGTTACAGAGAATTCATGAAAGCATTATGTTTCGAGTCCAGGCAAAAGCATAAAACAGATTGGATCTAGTTGGATGAGTTCTTAGAGGATCGAGTTATAATTCATGCAAAGGCACTTCTTCAAATAGTGAGTTGAGCTTTAAAATAATTAAGGTTTGTTTAGAATGATTTATAAGTAGTTTTTTAATATTAACAAAATACAAGACAACTATGTGAGAAAAATTTTATCTCGACTTATGTAAAATATGCTTATAAGTGATTTCAAACGCTAAGTCAAATAAGGTCTTAGTATGAGTAGTATTTTGTTGTGAAATTGAAGTGGTTGCATCCACTTTTCAGAGGTCGCAAGCATGGTCTCTTGAGGGATTTTTTTTTTTTATAGGTAGGGTTTTAAGTACTACCTCTGATCTTAATGATAAGACCTGATTTACAGACAACAAACAAAGTTTTATAATTAGAACCGGAGATAGTACTTGATACGAGTAGATTTTTTTTTGGCGAAATTCTCTTTTTGGCTTTGTATCTTATAATTGATTTTTTTTCCAACTGTGGATTTAAAAGAAGGAAATATATAAATACCTATTTAATTAGTAAATAAATACTACCTTCTCGAGGTAGTATATACTTATGGCCCCTCGTTCCTGCCAGCTCAATCAAAATCGGTTTGTTTTGTGTTGTCTTCTCCCTTTCTTGCTGCCGTAGATCTCTCAATCACAAATTTGTACCTTGTACGGGCTTTTTCACTCATACTGCAAACAGTGAAAAAAGTTCCCCGGATCCCATCCAATCAAAAATATTTATCTAGATGCTGCATTTAAAATCATGCAGTTTGAAGTTTCAAACTGGTCATTCTTAATAAGATTGAGTTTACTTTCAGACATCAGGAAAAATGGGATTCAGCTTCTCTCCTTTACCTTTTCCCTCCGCTGCCTGTCCGCTGCCAAGAAACGACACCGTACGCGAGGGAATAAATGGCCCAACGATGAAATGAGGCGCCCGGTGTCCCGGAAATGAGGCGGTGATGCGTATTATAATATAAATAGTTATTAAAAATTGTCAACAGTGACTCTTTGCACAGGTTCAAATTTTTATAAAATCACAAAGAATTTTAAAAAATTAACTGATTAAAAAAATTTGCGTTAAGTAATCTCCCAAAATACTTTTTAGTAGTACTCAAAATCTTAAAATAATTTTCAATATAGCTAGCATCTTGAAGTATTTTTTAAATAGTACTTAGTAGCTTAAAGTAATTTTTTGTGTATTTAGAATTTTAAAATATTTTACAAGAAGTAATCAATATTATAAAGTAATTTTTATGCATTTAAAACTCTAAAATAGCTTTTAGTAACGCCCAGAATTTAAAAGTAATTTGGTCTAATTTTTCTCCTAAAGTATTTTTCCAGTAACAATGGGAACTCTAAACTTAAGATACTAATTTGACCCCAAAAAAAAAACTAAGATACTAAGAAATTTTACAGAAAATACTACATTTGGTCCATATATAAGAGCTAATTAACTTATTGGAGTGAATTAAGAAAGTTTGTTAAGTTAGTTATTTATAATAAATAATTGTTATCTTAAAACTACTATTTGATAAAAATTTTAACATATATAACTACTACAAGAGTTTCTTTAAAAAAATGAATAAATATCAGAAACAAAATGAATTAGAGTTTTATATTTAAGATCAAATTAAAAGTTAAATTAGTTTTTATGTTGAGGATTGAAATAATATTTTAGGACGTTCAATACACAAAAAATTACTTTACACCACCAAGTATTATTTAAAAAATATTTTAATATGCTAGATATATTAAAAATTATTTTAAGATATTGAGTATTATTAAAAAACATTTTAGGATACCCAATTTTTTAAAAATTTTTTTTGTGATTTTATAAAAATTTGAACCTGTGCAAAGAGTCACTGTTGATAATTTTTAATAATTATTCATATTATAATATGCCTCACCTCCTCATTTCCGTGACACAGGGCGTCTCATTTCAAGAAAAATGAACTCATTCTCACAGAGAACGACTTCATCTCTAACACGCAAGTACAATTAAAAAAAAAAAAAGATTTCTTAATTGGGAAGCACGTTTATCAAATTTAGTACGTTTTTGTGTCAATGGAGAGTAGGGGTGTGCAATCCATTGTTCAGCTCGGCTCAGTTCGGTCTGGAAACTGAATTAACCGATGACTGAATTGAAATATTTTTCAAAACCAGACCAAACTGATCTTCTCTTAATAATCTAATGAAACCTAACTGAAATATGTCGGTTCGGTTTTGGTTAGTTCAATCGGTAAATAGGAATATTGGTTTTTCTCCTGTTTAAACCTGCCATGCAGTCACAAATGTGTTCGTTTGATGTTGAACAAGGACGGTGACTTGGCAAATGAAAGAATGAGACAGAGATAAAACATGAACGACAACTTAGCAAGTGTGTGTGTTTGTGTTTGATGCCAAACAATGAGGAGGAGAAGAAAAGCATGGATGCACTAATAAGCACAGACATTGCATTGAAAAAGAGAGCAAAAGCATCAATATATCAATATGAGGAGAGAGAAGAAGGCAACACCGTGATGGTGAAGAATATCAGTAAGAGAACGTGAAGGAGAGAGCATTAGAGCAAGTTGAGGCTGATGATGCTCTAAGATAGGTTGGCAAGAAGTAGGGGTGTTCAAGAAGGATCCGTCCCGGTCAGCCCGTTCCGGTCCCGGTCTTATTGGGATGGGACGGATCCGTCCCGAAATTTTTCGGGACGGGACACGGGACGGGGTCGTCCCGTCCCCGTCCCGTCCCGGTCCTTTTTTTTATTTTTTTATCCCATTTATATAATATTATTTTTTTCATATTTTTTAAAATTTGAGACTATTGTATAGAACTATGGATATATTTATTTAGAGTTTTTATTTGTTAATGATTTGAGATTATTGATGATTAGAATTTTTAGCAAGTTTTTATTGTGTTAAAAGCTTTTATTTAGAGTTTTTAATGATTATTATATGTAATATTTTGAGTTTTTGTTTAAGAGTACCCAAACAAATAAAAAAGAAAATAAAAAGATGTTTTATAAGGTTTAAACCCAAAAAAACATAATTAAAAAAATCAGATTTTATTTAAAAAAATTAAAAAAATTAAAAAAAATTAAATAAATTAAATAAAAAAAAGAGGTTCGAGACGTCCCGGTCCCGTCCCCGATCCGTCCCGTTCCGACCGGGACCGGGACAACCCCGGGACGGGTCGGGACACGGGACAGAAAATCTGTCCCGTTACTGTTTATCGGGACGGAACCGGGACGAGCCTGTCCCGATCTCGATCCGTCCCGTGAACAGCCTTAGCAAGAAGAAAGTGACGCTTCTGAAATTGTGTGGTGGGGAGGCAGAGGCCGCGCGGCAGATGGAAATATGGGATGAGGAGGCTTTGATGGGAGAAAAGAAAAAATAGTAAGTTGTCTTGCTTTGGGGTTTGGATATATTGAGGTGGGTTTAGAAATATACTTGGGCCTATTAGCTTGTAGCTAGCTTAGTTTCTTATTTTATATATACACACACACACGTATATAATATTATATATATAATCATACTTTGGTTTTTCGGTTTTAAACCAAAATTTTTTTTAATAACTGAACCAAAAACCGATCACCAAATTTAAGAAAAATAAAACCGAAACCAAAATAAACAAATCGAAAAACTGAAAATATATTAGATTTGGTTTGATAATCATTTACAGTTCGGTCTTGTTCACCTCTAATGGGGAGAGAAAGTGGATGGGCGCCGCAGGCATGTGGCTACGTGTATGGTATATGGGGTGTGTTCTTCTAGAGTACCTGATCCATTCCCTTCATATCTTGATTGTCCGTGCCAAAATTGTGCCTTTGTGCCAAATAAGAAATTTATCAATAAATAAGCATTATAAATTTACAAAAATATATTCAAGATTTTTTAGACTTAATTATAATTTTTTATGAATGTTAAAAGACCATACTATCTTAGCTTAGTACTCATTTGATCTTATTTATAGAATAGAAAGAGACTACAATTTTGTCTTATTTATGGAGCAGAGAGAAAATTTTATTTAATAACTGTGAACTGAATTCAATTCTCACCTTATTGAAGAAGACTCTTGGTGATTCACTTCTTTTTAATACTCATCTCCTCCATATATATATAATTTTTTTACTAGCATATATAATTTTATTTTATGCTTTGCGATCTCATCACTTTATATGTGTGTGTATTCTTTTCTACTAAATCTTAAATTTCTTGCAATATAAGAAGATACGACCAGATTTTTTTTGGTTGCAAAATAACACGAATTGCAGGAGAGAGAAGGTAAACTGAATCTTATTTCTTAAAAATAATAATGGAATACACCAGTGCTTTTACTTATGGTTCTTTGGTTCCTAAACTCTAAGTCTCAAAAAATCACAGTAAGAAGAAAATAACTTTCCCACTTATTCATCAACAAAATCAAAATAGAGTGGAATAACCAAACCATGTCTAAAATTAGGGGGGAAAAAGATATGGAAACCAAAAAACTCAGATTTAAAGGGAAGAGGATGAGCACACGATCTGGGCGAAGATAGCACATTGGTTCTCTAAAATTATAAGCCTTCAAAAACACTTTCCTCACAACTTTGTTTTTTCAAATCTAACTCAAAGATCAGAACTTGATAAAGAAATCAAGAGCCTAGTACTCTATGTGAATGCCTTGAATATCTTTGTTGACTTTATTCTCTTGCTCTAATTTCCAATCACTTAGATAAATTCTACATTCACTCATCATAATAATACCTTTAGGATCATAAGTTTTATAGGAAGATGGGAAAGCTTTTTCTACTAGTATATTGTAGAAATCTATAAATTTATCATAAAAAAAAGTACAAAAGAAAGATAGCATAACATGCATCTAGACATTTTTAAAGAATAAAGAAGACCTAGAGTTGAAGCCATGGGAGGAGGAGGTGGAGGCGGCGACGGCGGTAAGCCATGCGGGCCAATTGGTGGCAAGTTGCTCTCCTTCCACATACTTTTGTAGATTTCCCAATTCAAATATCAAAGATTCTTCTCTAATTTGAACTTTTTTCAAAGTCGCACATTGACTCATTCAGACTCATACTCCATAATTTTCTTTTAGAGGTAAGAATGAGATGGATAAGCAGACAAGAGGAAGAATGGTGGTGGTTTAGATCTTTAAGGCTGGAAGAAGAGCGGCAGCAACTGAGACGGTGTTGGGCAGGTGACATACGATTCAGAGAATAAGTGCCTGTTTGGATCAGCGATTAGAAAAGCTGCTTATTGAAAAAGTAGCTTATAGATAAGTGAAGTTGGGTAAAAGCTAAATTGGATAAGCTGAATTATATTTGGATTTGAGTTCAGAAAAGCCCATTTGCAAAAGTGAGATTGGTAAAAAGTTGTTTGGATTATGGTTAAGTAAAAGTAAGTTTGGTTATAAAATGACCAAAATAGGCATGAGTTTTAATAAATAATGAAAAAAGAAAAAAAATGACTTCACATAATACAATGGAATTAAAATAATTTAATATGAAGAAGTGAATTAAATTTTAAAATTTTAGAGAAATCAAAAAAAAATATTTTAAATATAAAGTGAAAGAAGAAAAAAAATTTAACAGAGGATGAGGGGAGGCAGCTCGCGGGTCGTGAAGAATGGAGAGCTCTGACACGAAAGATAAAAAAAGAAGAGTTGAGGAAATGAGGGATATTGGCCGAAGAAAGAGAAAAATAACCATCTGACATCTCAACAGTAAAAAATAAGCTCTTATACTGATCCAATAAGCCAGAAAAGAAAGCTTGGGCCAAAACGTACGTTTAACAGCTTAAATCCCATAAGCTGCTTTTTTTTTAAGCCCAACCAAACAGGGTAATTTTTCCAATCGGGCTTACACTACAAATAAGCTTCTTTTAAGCCCTCCAAAAGCCCTGCCAAACGGAGCCTAAGTAAACTGAATCGCATGAGAAGAAATGCATTTTTTTTAATTTTTTTATAACTTGTGAATATGAGCTGGAAAAAGAGAAGTAAGGTGGATGCCATGTGGCCCAACCCACCTCAACTAAGTGATCAACTAACAGTTGACTATTTGAGTTTGTTAGGATAGATTGATATTGCTATAATTCCGACACTTTCAAAGTAACATTGCTTTAGACAAAACTTTCAAATACCCACAACTCCTTCGCAAAAAATTTCGAAGTAAAAATGTAGTTTAACCCATTTCAAAAATGCATATTTTTTTTCCAAAGAGGTGAAACTTGCTATAAAAACCTCTAATTGAAATAATTTTAAAACAACCAGAAAGATGGGATCTTAAACTATAAAAATAACCTACTAAACGTCAGAAAATACAAAGAAAAACTGATCGAGTGAAACAATTAGATATGTACAAAAATAAAAAAAGATGAATAGACACAAAAAAGAACATAAAAAATGAAAATAAAGAATAAAAGAATACCACTTAAATTTAAAATCAATGCTCTGATACCAAGATAGTACGAATCCACAAAAAAAAGACTCTACAAATCTATAATTTATCTAAAATATATTCATCCCAAAAAAGCTAAACAAACAATAGAAGGATATGACCTGTGTTTATAACCGAAACTCTATTACCAAGATAGTATGAACCCACATTGAAAAGATCCCACAAATCTACAACCAATCTAAAATATATTTATACCAACAAAACTAAACAAACAATAAAAGAATATGATTTTGGTTTAGAACTAAAGTACTGATACCAATACAATGTAAGCTCAAAAAAAATCAATTTAAAATATACTCATTTAAAGAAAGCTAAGCCAAAAAAAAGAGACATGACTTGAGTTTAAAACTAACACTCTGATACCAAAATAATACGAACCCACAAGAAAAAGATCCTACAAATATCTTAAGCCTCTTTGTTTGGTTAGGTTTTCAGCCATGAATCACGATCATATTCCTACCCCAATCAACACGAGTGCTTTAATTATTAGCTCAAATACTCTAATACCAAAATAGTATGAACCCACAAGAAAAAGATCCTACAAATCCAAAAACAATCTAAAACACACTCACCACTTCTTTCTTGTCACTTTCAACTCAATGACTCTCACCACTCAAAACCCTGCTTTGGATCCGGATTTAGATTTCTCTGACAACCTAACTCATGAGTTCATTCAGTTCGGAGATGGTTCTTTCTAGGGAGCAAAGCCCCATTTCAACGACTCACTAGTGTCGTTAAGATCGAAGTGGGATACTCTCAAGGTCATATTCCTGATCCGGACTAAATGTTGGTGCACTCTGGGACCACTAACCACATACAGGTTGTTCAGATCCAGTTTGACCCGCAAGTATGTTCCTACACAGATCTTCTCTCCTGCTTTTGGTCTTGCCACGATTTCGTCCCTCTCGCTAGTTTGATTGAGTCCTTTAGTTCTAAATATTGTTCTTTTTTAATAATTCAATCTCATTATATTTCCTTCATTGACTTGATTTTTTGAATCTTTTGACTTTGTGTTAATTATAATTCTATACTATTGATATTGATTGTAGGGGATTGCTGTGGAAACATAATATAGATCAGGAATATACTACTATAATGAAACACAGGCTGATTTACCAAAGGAATTAAAGGAATCTAAAGAGAGAGAAGTAAATAAGAAGGTAGCGACAGAGATTCTTTCAACAAAGTTTTTTCATGGCAGGGGAATACTACCAGTAATGCATCAAGAAATTATTTGGCAGTTTTGGCTATGCTAGCCTAAAAAAAATATGGTTCGGAGATGAATAACCACTGTGTTCTTTCAATATATGGTTAGGCTTGTTCATAGACTGTGGGCATTGTAAAGATAGTATTTCCTAATTTCTAAAATAATTTACGAAAATAACTTGAGCCTCTTTGTTTGGTTAGGTTTTCAGCCATGAGTCACGATCATATTTCTATCCCAATCAATACGAGTGCTTCAATTATTAGCTCAAACTTGAATACTTCCTCTTTTTAGTTCTTGTTTGCAAAGAAGTTGCAATATTCATTTGTAAATATTACTGTCAAAGGAAAACTCTGATACCAACATAATGCAAACTAATAAAAAAATCAATTTAAAATATACTCACCCAAGCAAAAAAACAGAGATATGACTTGAGTTTAGAACTAACACTCTGATACCAAAATAATACGAACCCACAAGAAAAAGATCTTACAAATCCAAAAACAATCTAAAACACACTCACCACTTCCTTCTTGTCACTTTCAACTCAATGACTCTCAACACTCATAACCCTGCTTTGGATCCGGATTTAGATTCCCCTGACAACCTGACTCATGAGTTCACTCAGTTCGGAGCTGGTTCCTTCTGGGAGCAAAACCCCATTTCAACGACTTGCTAGTGTCGTTAAGACTGAAGTTGGATACTCTCAAGGTCATATTCCCAATCCGGACTACATGGTGCACTCTGGGACCACTAACCACGTAGAGGTTGTTCGGTTCCAGTTTGACTCGCAAGAGTGTTCCTACACAGATCTTCTCTCCTGCTTTTGGTATTGTCACAATCTCATACCTATCAATCACCAGGTACTCTCTTCTTTTTGCGTTCCTCTCGTTAATTTGATTGAGTCCTTTGGTTCTAAAATGTCTTCTTCTTCTTTTTTAATAACTGGATCTCATTAAATTTTTTCCACTGACTTGACTTTGTGAACCTCTTGACTTTATATCAATTATAATTCTATACTATTGATATTGATTGTAAAGGCTTACTATGAAAGCACAATTTAGATCAAGGATATACTACTACAATGAAACACAAGCTGATTTAGCAAAGAAATCAAGAGTTCTAAACAAAGAGTAGTGAATGGGAAGATAATGATAGAGATTCTTCTGGCGAAGAAATTTTTTATAGTAGAGGAATACCACCAACAATGCATCAAAAAATTATTTGGCTGCTTTGGCGGTATTGGCCTCATAAGTTTCTTTCTAGTAGGAGAAACTTCTGATTGAGATGATTTTAAAACAAGCAAAAAGATAGAATCTTAAACTATAAAAATAGCCTATTAGATATCAGAAAACACACAAAAAAATTGGTCGAGCAAAACAATTAGAGATGCATTGAAATGAAAAAGATAAACAGGCACAAAAAAAACACAAAACACAGAAAAAAATAAAAACAAATAATAGAAAGATATGACTTGAGCTTAAATTGAAGCTCTGATAAGAAAAAGATCCCATCAACCTACAACCAATCTAAAATATACTCACCCCAAAAAAACTAAAAAAACAATAGAAGGATATATCCTGAGTTTAAAACTCAATCTTTGATATCAAGATTGTGCAAATACACAAGAAAAAAATCTAACAAACCTACGACCAATCTAAAATATACTCATCCCAAAAAAAACTAAATAAATAACAAAAGGATGTGACCTGAGTTTAGAACTGAAGCTCTAATACCAAGATAGTATAAACGCACAAAGAAAAGATCCCATAAACCTACAATAAGTCTAAAAACAAACAACATAAGAATATGACCTAAGTTTAGAATTGAAGTTCTGATACCAGAATAGTGCAAACCAATAAAAAAAAGATCCCACAAACCAAATAATCAATCTAAAATATACTCACCCCAAAAAAACTAAACAAACAACAAAAGGATATAATTTGAGTTTATAATTGAAAGATCTGATACCAAGATAGTACGAATTCATAAGAAAAAGATCCCATGAATCTATAATCAATTTAAAATATACTCACTCCAGAAAAGCTAAACAAATAATAGAATGATATGATCTAAGTTTAGAACTAAAGTTTTGATACCATGATAGTGCAAGCCCATAAGAAAAAAAACCAATTTAAAATATAGTCACCCAAAGGACACTAAGCAAAGAACAGAGAGTTATAACTTACGTTTAGAAATAAAACTCTGATACCAAAATAGTACAAATCCTCAAGGAAAAGATTCCACAAATCCATAACTAATCTAAACAGACTCACCCCCAAGAAAGCTAAACAAAAATATGGTAATCTACTTAAACCCTTAAGCATGAAAAAACAAGGATTCAAAGTGTTGGAAAATCACAAGGTTGACCAACCTTTTGATAAGTTATGAGCTACTTATTTTTATTTTAGTTCACATAATAACAGTAGTTTTGCATTTCAAGTTCTGACATATGAAATAAGCTCTACTGACCTATGATTTGCTTATAATTTTACTTTATTATGTGGGACCAAATAAATAGGAGTAATAGTTGGGTGATAATGCTTTGAAACGTCAAAACTACTAGTTCTTCCCTGTCACTTGAAATCAGTGACTCCTACCACTCATAACCCTATTTTGGATCCGAATTCAAAATTTCCCTAACAACCTGACCCACAAGTTCACTCAATTCAGGGCTGGTGCCTTTCTGGGTAGTAGAACCCAATTTCAGTGACTCCCTAGTGTCATCAAGACTGAAGTGGGATACTCTTAAGGTCATGTTTCCAATCCGGACTACGACAAGGTGCACTCTGAAACCACTAACCATGGAGACGTTGTCTAAGTCCAGTTTGACCCACAAGTGAGTTTCTACAACAATCTTCTCTCCTATTTCTGGTCTTGCCATGATCCTACCTCTCTCAATCGCTAGGTACTCTCCTCACGTTTTGGTTCTAAAATGTCTTCTTGTTTATATCTGGATCTCCTCAAATTTTCTTCGTTCACTTTGACTTTGTATTAACTAATGATTGTAGGGGATCGCTATGGGAACACAATTTAGATCAGGAATATACTACTACAATAAAACACAGGCTGGTTTAGCTAAGGTATCTAAATATAGAGAACTAAATGGGATAGTAGTACCAGATTCTTCCAGCCAACAGATTTTACATAGCAGAGAAACACCACCAGCAATGTATCAAGAAATTATTCGGTCATATTGGCCTTGAAAGAATCTACTCCAAATAACCTTTCACATTCAAGCCACAAATAGAAATTTTATGGATATTTGACTTCTGTTGACCCAATGAATTCAAACTAACGAGCTACAAAAAAGTACAAACGCTAAATTGGGTTGGTTTGGGCCAGTAACATTAACAAATAAGCCCACTAGCTATCTCACACAGTTTGGTTGCTTTAGTGTCGAAATATATTGGACTAAAACGTTTTGGGACAAACCCATCAAATACATTTTAGACCAAAGCCCAATGATAATGAAGTAACTAAGAGAAGATTGCATTTAGAGCCCCAGTAGAAAAAGAAGCTTTTGGGGGGTGGAAAACTTAGCTATATCTTTAAATATTAATATTATTAATAATATAAGATAAAAGTTGTACAGAGGGCCACACTATTCACATGTTGTAAAATATAAACAACGTCACTCTTCTTCATCTTATATAACTTTTTTCTCCTATCATTTCCATCTTTGTTTACAATTTTTTCCTTTTCGTTTTACGCAACTTTGTTCTGAATTTTTTAACATCTCTTCATGTATTCCAATAGAATTTAAATGTTAAATAGATAAGAATAAACATCATTTTTAAAATTATTTTAATCATGAAACTGAGAGTTTAAAAGCTATGTAAAGAGTATATTGAATGTGAGAATTATGATTTAAAAAAAAAAAGCCTACTTCGTAATGTGAAACTCTTAAATTTATAATGATCTGAATTTTTTCTTCAGTTATTTTATAAAAGTTTTATTAGAATCTAATTATGATTAACGTGATAGGCTAATATCTATCTATATCCTCTTGGAGAAAAATATAGTAGACCCCACAAAGGCGCAAAAGGTAACCAAACCCCTGGCTTGATACGATGGGTCCACAAAAATTGATTTATTTTTTCATTGGGGGTAAAGTTGACAATAATATAAAGATTTATGATGCCAACTCATTTCACCGTAGTTGAGTCTCAATAAAACAAAACTTTCTTTTATGATATATTTTTAAATTTTTATTTTATTTTAAGAAAAAAAACACCGATATATATTTAATCCCGATGAGATAGTCACGAACCAAAATTATTATCATCATTAATTAGGGGGAAAAAAAGGAAAAGCCTAAATTGCTGACAAGATGGGCAAAACTCTCTT
Source organism: Neltuma alba (assembly GCF_004799145.2). Taxonomy (NCBI): domain Eukaryota; kingdom Viridiplantae; phylum Streptophyta; class Magnoliopsida; order Fabales; family Fabaceae; genus Neltuma; species Neltuma alba. Next base: position 46,578 of record NW_021633428.1, read on the forward strand.
GTGTTTGCATCTCCCAAGGTTCAGTATAAATGGTGTAAGGCAATAACCCTTCAGAATTCTTAGTATCAGCTACACACTGCCTCCACTGCCAGTTTCCTAGTTAACCCGGCAGAACACGAGTTTTTCTTGAAATTCTCTTCATTCAATTTTATGACACATTCCTTTTTGTTCAAGCATGCCTGCAAAAGCAATAAAACATATAAAAATAAAATAAAATCTTTTAAAACAGAAAGAAAAAAGAGAGAGAGAGAGAGAGAGAGAGCAAAGTAAGCATGATTACAAGTTAATATATCATCCCTTCACACCCCAATAAATAATCAGTAGGCAGATAGCAGAGTTAAAGCTTCAAATCATGTAACACTGCAGAAATTATTATCAGTTCACCAACTGATTTGATAAATGCACACATCAAGTTATCTTAGTAGATGATGCCTAACAGAACTAGTTGTATATTAAACCTCAAACCAATAAAAATCTTTACATGTCTTAATTGTGCAAGTAGCTTCGGAACTGGAGATTTGATCGGATGTTTGAAGAGAATGACTTACACTATGTTTGGCATGAGAGAAATGGAGGAGGAGGGAAGAGAGGGAAGGAAAAATTTTAATAAGCTCGATTTAAAATAGTAAAAATTAATCAAAAGCTTTTAACCTCATTTGTTCAATTTTTTAAATCGATCTCATTAAAATTTTTGCTCCTCTCCATTTCCTTCATACCAAATGGACAATGTAAAGAACAAATTCCAGAAATTGATACCTTTTCAACAAGTATACTAGAATTTGGATCATGGCAATCTCCTATGCTGTAGGATCCACATGTTCCTAGAGGAGTTCCAAAGCTAGCAAATTTGATAGCAGATATGCGAGTATCTTTGGGGCATGCTAAACGGGCAAAAGGTGTGTTTTTGTGATTCTCAAGTTTATTTTCACCGTCAAGATCAAGCCCCAGGGAAGGATAATCCTCTGCCACAAGGGCACATGCACCGGAAACTTTTCGTCTTAAGAAATTAATTCTTGTTGGATCACCACCTTTCTCTTCAAAAATAACAAGAACATTTCCAGACGGCTTGAACCAAGATCTTGGAACATGATACCTGATACATAGGAAAAAAAATACACAATATTTTATGAGGAGAAGAAACAGATCATAACTGAGTCCGTATAAGCTACAATAAGCACATAATATATTAGCAATTTGTGACGGATGATTTCTAATCTAACCCACTTGTAAGATTAGGATAGTCAAAATACCACGCAAGTAACTAAATCTACGAGACTATAACTATCATATAAATTGGTCATGGCTGCTGAGGAAAAAGCAAAGCTTCCAGAAAAACCTGACCACAAGGTATAAAATTTAGTTAGTTTTCAATCGTTTCCTCTTATATATACTATTCATGAATAGTATTTTTGCTTTTTGATCAATTATAGAATCTGTTAAGGATTTCAGTTGCTTTGTGACCAAGACCAACTTGTACACAAGCGAAAGCCTTATTACAGTACTCTTCCAGCCCATACTAGTGTTGTGCAGTTTGGCAAGAAGCTTTATTCCAGCCACTTGTAGTTACTAGATCTCTAAAGTAAGAGAAGTCAAGGAAAAAGATTGAAGAGAGGTTGCTACATATCTAATTCCTCAGCTTCGATTAAACCATTAGCTCACAGTTTTACCATTTCTGGGTGGGTTCTCCACAGCCGGTATCACATTTGTCAGGATTGAATTTGCCTCTGTAGTCGCATTTTTGAACACACTCTTGATGTAAATTTTTCCTAGGCCAATATCTTCCAATTTCTTCTCCATTTAACCAGGCTAGACCTTTTCCCATATGTAACATATCCAGTCCAACAGGTTCATTCCCTGGAGGAGCATCGACAATTAGCTGCATGATCAAGAACTTTCTTTTTAAGATTTTCCACCACACTGCAGCTGCCAAACGAAAGAATTCTCTATAATTTCTCACACAGGTGAGGTCAAAAAAGTCATTACCTTGTACCATGTCAATGGCTGCCCTTTTGGTGGTTCTGTAGTAGGAGTCCAGTTTACATTATTTGAACTATCTCCCTGGTATATCTTTAGGTGTTCTCCGTACACCCCAATCTGCAACAAAGCAGGAAATGGAAGACATCAAAGGCTAGTAAAAATTTCATGGATAGTAATACTACTTTCACCCACCGTGTTATTAAAGTCATAGAAGCAGCCTAAGACAATGATTTTCTCTAACAGATAGAACTTAGATGAGTAAAATTTTAATATATGCAGAAACAAAAATATACCTTGTAAGTCCATGCATAAGAAGACAAGTCCAATGTCCCATTGTCCAATCCCTTAATCTTTACACTTGTCAGTCCTGCTCCTGTAAATTCATAAAATGGGCCCGCTGTCTGCAAGTAACAAGGAATGAGGAATGAGATTTCAAGGCATTTAAAGGGGACCAACAATACGCTTCTAGACAAGCCATTCAATAAGGCTGAATGTTCTACACAGAGTAACACACTCACTGGGAGGCCAACAGTCATGCTCAATAAAGCAATTTCATTTTTCCCTGCCTTGAGGGAGATTGGATGATTAAAAGTGTATGGTGAATGGGTACCATTTCCAGTTGCAGAACCTATAAAACAAGAAGTTAAGAAACTGAAAGAAAAAAAGAAAACATTTGTAATCGAATATTAAAATGTCTGTATCACCAAGAAATAATAATATATGTATTCATGTAAATCACAGAGAAACTAACATAACTATAAACATTGAGTGTTTCATCCATGATGATTAAAGAGAGCAACAGAAGGAAAGTTGCTACAACTAAGCGGTTTCAAGAGTTATCATACATAATCAAATGTTTCATTCAATAAACTGAGAATCAAAGCACATAACGTGATTGTAGCCGATGTCCAAAAGAAGATGGAAAATGCTTGTAATTTAATGAAATAGCGTGAAGTCACTTGTACTGCTGATGAGAAGGAAAATATGTTGCTGAACCACATTATATTTTGTTTACAGGTTTGCATATCAGATGTTTGATAAATAAACAAATCCATGAGATCAAAAGTTCAGAATATTAGAGTAGGTAACCTTGGTATTCCTGATTCACAAAAGCATGGAGTGCATGACCTTTGGATTCTATCAGAAGAACTGGTTTACTTCCCTTCTTTAAGAACCCTTCATTTTCACCAACAAATACACTGCCATGAATTGAAAAAAGGAAGGGAAAAAAAAAGTTTAAAACAATATTTTAACTGCACATCAATATTTTATGCATGTTTGAATTTCTTATACATTTCCCTTCCATCAAATGTAATGGAGCTTATAATAATCTATGGAGTTTGCAAAACAACTAGGAAGCGGCTTGATAGGCTGTAGCGAATGCCCGAAACTTAAAGCATGGCAACCCAACAAGGTCCTTCGATATGCATTGAAATCGAATTATAGAATATATAAGAATCGAGCACTTCAGCTATAATGATAAAACAATATTTTAACTACATACTGCTTCATTGTTACAGCAGACAATGTTAAGTTATCTTAGTAGCTGCTAATCAAACAAAAGAAAATATATGCAAATGATTCTACTTCTCATGTCAAGAATAGTAAACTACGTACGCGTTTCATTGTTTATTATTTCTAGATGCTACAGGAGCAGAGAATAATATACTGAAACAGTAAAAGGTCCATTTCTATTGATCATACACTCTTGACAATTTTTTATTGAAACAAACCTTGTTGTATGCCACAGATAGTCTGTGGCATCTTTAGTGGTATTAATGTGATCAACAAAGCCATGCTTCACCAAGTCTGCATTTCCCCATGTCCCTGCATTCTCTTTAAATATGTCCCACTTTAAAGTCTTTACACTTTCATGTGACTGTTGTAATTTCTCTGGAACCATTTCAACAATGTGTGTATGGGTGTTAACCTGTTGCATATCACATGTCTGAGTGAAGGGTTTAGAAAAAGAATTCCACAAAAGATCAATAGCTTTTGTAACTATATTGATAATTATATCAGTACTTTAAGAGTATCACATTAGTTGTAACTACAGGAAATTTTTTAAAGAAAAAAAATTAAATTAACACATTGACTGCAAAGAGACCTCTGTCAATCAATTTAACTGTGTGACACATTTCTCACAATAAAATTGTTCGTGCATTGGCTCTGCTGCAGACGTCTCAGTTACAGGAGGTTGACATTCACATACAGCAAAAGCTAAAATTTTTAGAGGCAAAATTAAGTGGCTAATATAATTTTGGCTTCAAATATTAGAATATGGACATTACTCTGAAGGTAACTATAAATTACCTTTGCAGTGTTAAAGACTACATTCTTGCAATCGGGCAGAATGCTCACTGACCATGCTGGTAGGTAATATGATGCATTCCGAAATTTGACTGTCTTATCATTTTTATCATCAATATTAGCAATAAAAGCAGCACACGCTCCTGATGAATCAGTATATACATCTGCCTGAAATGCAGCATGGTTAGAACAACGTCTTCCAACTAACAAACAAGCAGATCATAAGGTACCTTTAAATGCAAATAGACACTAGATAGCATGGAATATGAACAGAGCTTGTAAAAAAATAACAAACACATGAAATGACATGATTGAACTAAAAATTTGAATCATGACATTACATGTGTGAAGTATCCTAGAACCTTGACAGCAACTGAAGAGTCTCCAAGATAAAGTAAGCATAAATTCAAATTCATATAAGATGCTTGAAAACAAATTGCAATAAAACAAGATTTGGGTGCGATGGTTCACAGCTAAACAAATCAATATTTTATTTTAGTAGCCAAGAAAATCAAAGGTTAGAAAGCATGAAAGTTACCTCCAGGAAAGGACCAAGGGAAATGTTTTTAGATTCTCCAGTAAGCAATAAACCTTCACATAGCTTGATAGCTTTGTGAAGTTCCTTTAGGTGTCCCCACTTTGGAAGTCTAGGTAACCCTATAATTAAATGATGAATTCACTCATTATTATAAATTTCAGCGTAGAGAAGAACGTTTTTGCCCTCAACGAGAGAGAGACAGAAAGACTTGTGACAGCTTACCATACTCGTCTATTGGGGCATCATAGTCATAACTTGTAGTAATGAACGGACCACCAGCTGTTCGCCCAAAATTTGTTCCCCCATGATACTAAACCACAAAGATGAGAAAAAGAGGTCAACTTAAAGCAATAGTAGAATACTGAAGGAAATTCCAAGTTCCAAGTTTATCATGAAACTTTTCTGATTCATGAATGAAATGTCTTCTATTACCTAGAATCATAATGGTAAAAGAATTTTTCCTTTAAAGGAAAAAAAAAAAAAAAAGGAAGCCATCATCTGTACCATGTAGTAATTCTGTACACTTCCACCTTTCTGGAAGAAGCGGGCAACAGCAAAGGCAACATCTTCTGCAGGCCTGTGAGGATCTCTGGCCCCAAAAGTTTTAAACCTATAAGTAGAAGAAATTGTCAGTACCTTTGCCTCCTTTACTAAATCAAAACCAACAATTAGCCTTTTGCTCACTTTTTAATGCTTAAATTTGGTTAAACAAACGAAGGAGGGAGGACTACCCTTATAAATAGGGCTCTAAATAAAAGACTGAATTTTCAAAACGTGCAGGTATACATAACAATAAAATGATCTTCCAGATTCCAAATAAGAATAATATGCAAGATGCAGATAAGATGAATTTCAACATACCACCCTGGCCAATTCTCAGTCCAAATTTTGGGCCTCTTTGGAGACGTAGGTGTAAAAGAGTCACAGTAGAATGAGTTACAAGTATCAATCTGCAGAGGAATCATCAATAGTCAGCCTATGACTCGTTCGTTTGTATGTGTAGTTGTCTATCTAAATGCCACTTACTGCATAAATATATCAGGGAAGGGAGGGAGAGGCAAGGAGGAGAGAGAAGCTAATTTTTGTAGTAGTATTTACAAACAAACAAAAAAAAAGCTAAGAATGTTGATTTAAAGATGAAATGAATCTAAAAGCATACTAACGCAACTTGAACCAGAAAACTTTTCAAAATTGCCAATGTAACAACAATTCTGCAAAAATATAACCTCACCACAGGGTCTGGAGCATCCCATTGCTGGCACATTATCCAAGGGACACCGGTATTTTGAGAAACAGCCATCTTAGCAGCCCACATGGCATATTTCTTTCCTCCTTCTCCATAAAACTTTTCATAGTATCCATATTCATTTTCTACCTGCAATTTTACACTGGTCATCAGACGACTATGTAGAGAAGAACAATGAAGAAAAAGAACTACTGGAATTCTTTGTGGCCACGCTGATAATAAATCAAAGCCTTGAGATTATACTTGCCTGGGCTAAGATGATTGGGCCACCTTGTGAGGCAAAAAGTTTCTCTTGTTTCATAAGGTCCACAATATACGTCGTAAATTTCTGCATATGATACTGAACACGAGGAACAATCAAACTAAGTCAGTGATGGTAGTTATTGTACTTCAATCAAATTCATGAAATAGATATTTGAACCTTAACATGATAAAATCGACAATCCCCCTTACATACCATAAATGGCGTACTGTTAGTCCGGAATACAGTGCCCGGAATATAATGCAACCATACTGGTACCCCCCTGTCACATACAGCAATGCTTTAGACTTCTGAAGCCATAATTGAGTTTGAAACAGCCCTTAATATCAATTAATTTTTCCATTGTATGTACAACAACAGCCAGTGTTAAGTGTTGAACCCAAATTAGCTGGTGTCCTGAGCCACAACTTGCAGCAAGCATAATAACTCATACCCATAATTCCATTCTGCAGCAACAAATGGACCTATCCGAAGAATCAGGAACATCCCAGCCTGCTGAACAATCTTTACAAACTTCACTAGATCGAATCGACCACCAAAGTAATACTGCCAGATAACAAACCTTCAGTGGAAATTGAGCTTTAAAAAATCATATCTTACAACACGTTCTGGTATGCTCTAGGTGTATGTATCTTAAAATTACTACATCTAGATAACTTTTTACAACTCACATTTCCTGGAGAAAGCTCATGCCCATTCCAGAAAACATAGGTTTCGATTACATCTACGCCTCCCTCCTTCGCTGTTTGAACCAGCCCTGGCCACATCTACCACACAGCACATGATTGAAAGATATTAACTTCTAGGCATCAAAATACAAAATGCTCAACTGACACCAAGCAATAACAATCTGAATGAAAATGCAGAGCAGACTACAGGAAGAGAGGAAATAAATTAGATTAAAATTTATCCAAAAGAGTAAAGCCCCATTGCATAAAGAGTCAGTTTGGTGGTAGGAAACATTTCTGGAAAGTAGAATTAGTAGATTGATAAAGCCCCCCAATGCTTACTCCAGCTTATTGTTTGGTACAGACTAAAATAGAAACAAGACCTCTTCGCTCCCTTTGAGGAGAAATCAAAAGTAAAGTTCAAACAAGTTAGAAGTTTCTGTAGGAGTTGCCTCACCGCAGGAACGCTTCGAGGATAGTGAATGGCAGCAGAGATAAGGAGCTTTCGCTGGCCATTGATGATAAGAGAGCGATGATCGTATGTTACATTGCCAGCCAAAACCGATGAAAACGAAGAAGATAGAAGAAATAAAACGAAAGGCACAATGGATAGGAAGGATAGCTTCATCTTGCTTTCAATACAGCTTTGAGCTTTCAGAAAGCTCTTGCCTTTCGCTCAGTCTGAGGCGCAAACTTATAACGAAGAAAGATGTCAGAGTGGGAAACAGAGTGGCAGCGCTAATGATTTATTTTATCCATATTTTTTTATACGAGTAAATTTTTAATGAGCAGTTTCCTGTCATTAGTTAAATAGTTAATAGTCAAAGATTTACACTGCTAGTTTTTATAAGCACATTTTATTTTTCGTAAACTGAGATAAAAAAATTTTATATATTTATCTTATATTTAGTAAATCATAATTAATAAATTATTTATAAATTATTTATAACTTATTTTAAATTGGCCCATAAGATATTTCTCGGATCCTTAATATAAGACCTATTTAATTAATTTAATTACATTAAAAAAGTTAACTAAGTTAGTTAATTATAAAAAATATGATATATTTTTCCTAAAATACCATAATCATCTTTTTTAATACCCTCCCTCCATGTTCTACTTAAGTATAGTTGAAGGAGTATTAGTAAAGATAATTTAAAAAAATTAATAAATATGATAAATAGGTCTTATATTTACGACAAAGATCAACTCACCAATTAGGTCATACATGAAAGACTAAAGAACTACTATTTTTAGTCATAAATATAAGATCTAGTTTATAGTATAATTTACAGTACACGTTAGTTTTTATATTTAGAACAGGAATGACTAGTTATATAGATTTTTTTTTTGCCAAAGTTATTAATAATTAAAAAATTTCTTAATTTTTAATAAATTAGAAATAATATTTTTAAAATATTATATTATATATTAATTTATAAGTTATAAAAATTAGTTTAGAAAAATTAAGTATTTCAAGTTATATATTATTAAATAAATTAAGTTATATCAGTATGCAATACATCTCGTAATTAAAATTTATCATGCCACAAATGGCATTGTCATTTTCATTAAAAAATAACTCCGGCAAAAAAAATTGAAAAATAACGATAGAAATTTGTTTTTATGAAGTCGGAATAATTAATATCCCGCTTTCCCACCTAATAAAGGTGAATTAATTAATTTTGTGTGCGTAGATGTCTCTCTCTATCTCTCAACGTCACCGACTGCTAAATTTTACTCCTATCTTATTTGTTTTTGGGGAAATCTTCAGGAACACATTTCGATGGGAAAGAAGATCAGCGTATGTATTGTGGCCAGCGCGCAAATAGATTAATAATTATTCTGATCTGATCTGCTAGCAATATTTATATCCTGTCCTATTTATAGAACAATAAATATCCGAAAATATTTACATCCTCCAACATCAATAATGTATCTATTGTGAGTAATGAACCTCATTTAAACTCCATATAAATATGTTGGGAAAAAAAATAAATTCCATATAAATATAGAGAAATCGTTAAAGAAAATATAACAGGAACTTTAACAAGTCGTTAAGTTTTAAGTGGTAATGAATTTTAAAATATAATGATGGCTTAAAATAGAAAAATAAATTATTTAGAAGGTGGTTAGAAATTTATATATTTTGATGGGAATGTCCATCCAAATGGAACATTTTATGATTTTAACAAGAATTAATAAACACTTTACATCAGCTACAACGGTTAAATTCTTGTAAAGATTAATATCATTAATAGTCCTCATAGTTTGATCAAATTTTTATTTAGTTCCTATAATTTCATAAGGAGTTTGTTAGGACTTAAAACCTAAACTCTTTGTAGAGATTATTCGTTAAATTCAAACAAAAAATTACAAAAATATAGGGATCAAATCTACTTATTTGAAATTATATAGATCAAAACTAGAATCTGATCAAATAAATATTTTAATAAAAATTGAATTAATTAAAATTTCTCTTATTTTCTTGTATTACTTCTGATCGTATTTATAAGGCCTTATTTGTAAATTATAAATGAGGTCTTATAATTAAAACAGGAAATAGTATCATTAATATACTTAAAAGAGTATGAAGATGAAAAGTGGCATATGAGTACGGTCAAAGCACAACAGTCAAGTTGGTGCTTTGACTCTATCGGCAGAGCTCAACAGTCAACACATATGCTATTGCCAACGCTAAAGGCTCATCGCTGGTCTACCTAATAATGGTGCCGATTTAAACGCATTACCAACTCCTTTGTTTGACTCCTAAATGCATTTTTAAGCAAACTACAAACATATTTTTAGTGTTGATTAATTCAAAGTTAAAATATACATTTGGTTTTTTAATTTTATAGAAAATTTTAATTTGGTATTTTAATTTTTAAAAAATTATATTTTTAGTCTTTTAACCCTAAAATTATTAACAAAAAATAATGACATTGAGATTTTAAATGTTGATAAAATATTCTCAAATGATAATATATTACGTTTAATTTTCAAAACAATCATAATTGTTAAAAAAAAATTTATATAAATAAATAAACTTCATAAAATAATAGCGCTCTGTATAGTAGAGTTATGAAATGGGGTTTTTACTTTGTTCCTTTTATCATTTTACCTATACGTTACTCTTCCTTAGACCTATTTTATAGTATAAATTACATTATAAAATAAGTCTTATATTTAGAACCGGAAAGAGTACTATATTTGCACATTATTCTTATACATGGGTTTAAACTTGAATATGAACTTCTTGATTACATAAATTTTGTTATATTGTCGTTTTAAGAATTCTCCTCGAATTGGATTTGTTGATGTTGAATATGCATTAATTTTAACAAGATTAAATTCTCAAAAGAAGCCAAACTGTGGAATAGTAGGCTTTGTTTAAATATCGGATATAACACTGAGCAATAAAAGGCCGATAACGAATTTATATATATATATAAAAATTTTGCACGCTTTAAAAACTTATGAATACTTTATTGATATTAAGCTGAAAGTATGACTTAAAGCAAAAATGTTTTTTTTTTAACTAACTATGTGATGATTCAAGTTTTTATGGTACATAAAAGACTATTAATTCATATCAGTTTATTGCATAATACCGTACTAGTTATCCGAATTAGAGTGAACATTTTTTTAAAATTCTTTTTAGTTATGAGATTGTGAGACTACAGTGAATGTGAGAATTATGATTTAAAAAAGCCTAATTAAATGTATAATGATCTGAATTTTACCTTAGTATCTATCTATACATATCATGTTAGGGGGAAATGTGGTGAATATGGTAGGCCCCGCAGAAGGAGCCCCAACCCCAAATTTGATCTGCGAAAACAAATTGCTTAAATCTTTATTGGATTGATCTTTCTTAGATCCTAGTATGACCTCCCTGCTTAAGAAAACGAATATCGATTATATATATTATGAGTGGATATGGAGTCCATTTATTTAAGAAAAACAATAATAAAAATAAAACCGCAAGGCCAAGGGAAAGATGAACCGACACAGAGTGAAGACAAAGACAGCCATGATACAGCTCTCACCAGTGTCAGCGCGTTTCTCTGTGGGGTATTGCCTTTGGTGTCAAGCAACAAGCACTGGGAGACATAAGGCGTGACTCCATTCATTCATCTAATCCTGTAAAAATATAATTTATAAATTTACTAAAATGAAGGGTAAAATAGTAAGTAAAATTTGTTTTAATATAAATTTTAGTTAAAATAATTTTTTTAGATTCAGAATATTTCTAACGATGTTAACATATTGGATTAAACTGTATATTTTTAAAATAGAAGAAAGATCTATATAATTGATGCAAACTAGAAGAGTAATCAAAATATTTTACTCTAAATATAAACATATTTTAATAAAATTTAAAATGTAATTCATCTTGTTATTAGGAATTAATTCTTTTAGCTAAACATATTATTATATATGTAGGACAATACTTATATCAAATTCTTTTTATTTATTATGTCAAATTGTCTACTCACCCATGACCATGTGGTAATTTTTTTAATATTAGTATTTAATAATATTTAATTATAAATTCACATAAAATTAAAAAAAACATATGATTATGTGTAATTAGAGAATTTAACATATTTGTGCAGATGATGCTTCTACTTTTAATTGATATTTTTTATTTTTATTATTATCTCTCGCACGTCGCGCATGACACCAGAAAAAGGCCCTGCATTAAATTCCCGCGTAGTGCGACGTATCTCTGCTGTTTAAGAACCTGACCGCCATTTACCCTCCTGACGTGATCCCAGTCATCCCACGTTCTCCATTTGCATTGTTTTCTACTATATTATAACATACGGGAGGTACTTTGGATATCTATTTAATTATTAATAATAAAAAAAATGGATTTGATGTTCTCATATGATATAGTACATGGTTTTATACATTTTAGTATATAAAAAGAAAATATTTATATGACAATATTTGTAAAAGAAAGAAAAGAATATCAGGAAAAATAATTGCGGAATTTTTTTTTTTGGGGTAACAAATGATAGAGAGAGTTGAATTAACTGTTTGAAACAGAAGAATTTTGTTGGAAATGTGTGCCGATCGTGTGGATGCACAAATCGAAGAGTAAATATAATAGTGGTGGATGCAACAGAAGAATCCATGCCAGAATACTCAGTATTTTATTCGGAGTGAGTTAATAAATTATGCATTGTGTGTATGCCAGGCCCAATTACCGCCCCCCCAAAAAAAAAAAAGATTCTGTGTGTGCCCATGAGTGTGTGTTTTGCTGTAACTCTTTGCGTAGAATTAACAAACTAGGTAGCAGAAGGAAAAGACAATTTGGGAAAATGTTCATGTGAAGTAGTCTTGACAGAAACAGTGTTCAAGGAGACACCAAGAGGATTCCCACCACCTTCTTCCATTACAACCAGAACGTTTCCGGATGCTTTCAGGAAGGACCGAGGCACATGATACCTGTCGTATCAATTATCGCAACACATGATAATTAATGTCCATATTTAATTAACATTAATTAAATATTGGACATAGTGTTTCTCACAGTGTTCTTCTTTTATAAACGAAGTAGCAGAACAATGGAAGCCACATACTCCCTTATTATAAGATTCAATTTTTTAAATAGGTCTATCCCTTTTTATAAGATTCTCTTTGAGTTTGTTTTAAATATTTAATACATTATTATCTATTTTACCCCTAATTTAATGCATTAAATACATCCTCTTTTTTCATTTATCTCACTATTACTCTTTCACATTTACTCATATATATATATAAGGGTATATTGAAAAAAAAATTACATTTGTTACGTATTAATTGCTTTTAACTAATTTTAACTGTTTTTTTAAAACGCGTCATTTAATTAAAAAGATCTTCTAATAGAGGAGGGAGGGAGTAAACCAGAATTAAATGTATGAATATACTAGTATAAAATGAGAGGACACAGCAACTCACAGTGCTTGAGAAGGGTTGCCGTTGTTATCATGGAACAAGATCCAATAACGACCGATGCTTTCGCCGTTTACCCAGGCCTCACCTTTTCCCATGGAGCCAAGGTCCAAGGCAATCGGCTCATCTACCTCAGGTGCCTCAAATGTAGTCTGCCAAGGGATATATCAGTATATAGAAATATTGAGCTACAGTATCAGAAGTTGTAGTCCCCCGTATTTACAGTAGTAACAAAATAATGCACGTTTATTTCTGTTTACAGTAGTACTTATGCACAGCTATTCACTGTAGCCCATGGTATTTGCAGCCGAAATAGTCGATCATAATTTGTGTCTTTTTGGTTGAAGAGATTAGTTATAAGACTAATGATTTAATAGGCGGACCAGGCCAAAGGTACTTACAGTAGTAATACACGGACACTGTTATATTATGAACAAATCGTGTAACTGTTGTTGACCGACCACTATTATGAACAAATATAAGAACTTTACAGCATATAAATTTCGAGGTGATCTTTCACAGAAACAAAATGATACAGTTGCTAAGTCGTATTATTTTGACTATTGTGCGTATAATTTCTTGGATCGAAAAGCCTTATGTGAGTAGGCATCAATATTTCATGTGAAATTTATGTCACATTGTCTTTCATAAATTATTATTGCCGTCGTTGTTGCGTGCAGCTTAGGAAGGAAAACAGACACTTGTCACTTTTCTACATGTTATCCCATTTTTTAAGGGAGGTAATCCGACTGTTCACCCTACTCGCGCTTTTTTATTTTTTTTGGGCCAGCGTACTCACGCATAAGTATGTTTTGTTTGGAAGTAAATTCTCCATTGCATGCTGTTGTTCTAAGTAAAACAATTTTAAATATTCAGATTAAATTTTTAATATATTCAAAAAAATATAAGATGAAAATATTCAAGTTTCAACAAAAAACAGTTTTCTTGCGAATAATAAATGTTTTTATTTCATATTTTATGTTTAAAATAAAAAAATATTATATAAAAAATTTTAAAAAATATGTAAATATTTTTTATACTATATTTTTTGGCCAAAATTTCTTATATTATATTAAGTCCATTTTTTCACTATGTATATGTATAAGTATCTTCCTAATAGAAGTAATTCTATTCGAGGAGTTATATGATACTAAATATGAGTACTTTTTCTAATAAAAATTTAATCCTTAATTTGTTATATTATGAAGAATTAATCCGTTTCGTTAAATACAATCCTATTAGTGGTACCAAATCTTTTAATCCACCAGAAAAGACCACTTTCGTTTCATGTCCACTCCACTGCATACACTTCCCACATTCCCAAAATTAAAAAAACTCAAAGCCCAGGGCCCCCCGGCTCCCAAAAGCAAAAGGAAAAAGGATAAGAGCCCATATGAAATATCTCTCCCTCTTCAATAATTCCGGGAAATACTCAGCAAATTTTTTTTCTTTTGGTGAATGATACGGGGCAAAGCCCAACTCTTATTCGGTCACTATAAACCGTGGGTGCTGCTTTAATTCTACTGAAATTCTTTTTCCAGTTCATTTAATTTTCTACCTTAATAAACCGATCTTATTCATTTTATTGCAGTTAAAAAAAATGGTGCCAATTTTGATCATAACTTCATGCAGGCATAATAATATACCTTGTACCAAGTGAGCATTTGATTATTGATATCTCCAAGTTGACTCCATTGTACTTCATTACCGCTATTTTGTTCGTTGTAAACTTGTAGTTGCTCTCCCACTAATCCAACCTATGTCAGAAAAGGAAATTATTCTGCACTGCATAGCATAGGTTAAAGTAGAGTTGTAAAATAGAACTGTGAAAGAAGACAACCTGGTATCCCCATGTAGAATTGGTAAGATCATAAGACTCTTCTTCGCTACATTGAATCTGAACGCTGGTTAAGCCAGCAAATCTCCTTTCAAGAAATGCCCCTGAATCCTTTTCATATAGAACATTAATCCATCAACCTCAAACTTGTTTATGAGACTTCAATTTTTGTGGTTATGAAGGGGAAAGAAAGAACAATTAATTCATTTAAATCATTTCCTTACAAAAGGCATTACCGGTAATCCAACCATAGCACCGAGTATGGAAATGTTGTTTGGCCCTTCGTTTAGTGTCACTGGGAGTTCCAAGGTAAATGACTTTACATCATGATTTCCATGTGCCCCTCCTGACAGAGTTAGGATGGACAAGAAAAAACTTCAATCCTGAAGAAAAATTAACTTTACAAATATGTATGGCGATATATTAAAAAGGGTTCGTAATGAGTTACATGCAAGAGACTTGAACTTAAAATTTCTGGTTAACCATTCACATCTACTGACTTGAACAATATTTGTTTATATTTACCTACATAAGTGTCGTTCGCAAAAACGTGGGCAACATGTGCAGCGGATTGAATGTTAAGTGTTGGTGCATTGCAAGATAAATTATTTTCAAACCTGTTCATGAAAAATGGTTATTATATGACATGTTAGATATAGCATAATAAATGATCATCATGTCTGTTAGAAGAGAAGACAGGTACCTAAGAGTATACCAAAGATAATCAGATTTATCTTTGGTTGTATTCATATGCTCAAGTAGTGAGTTTGATTTAAATGAAGTGTCATCAAAGTTCGGGACTCCTTCTTGAAATTGCTCCCACATATCGGCTGAGCTGAAATTCTGTGCAGGAGTCACGATTCTTCTGTTGCTCTCTGCATTTACCTATATACAAGAATATGGAATACTATTAAATTTAACAAAATAAAAAACATGAACTGTTTGAAATAAAATGTTTTAAAAGGTGGTTAACTAATAACACCCTTTGATCAAAACAATCTGTTACTTACATTTGCAGTATTGAAAGTCACTTTTTCACAGTCTGGTAAGATGCTTATGGACTTCGGGAGCAATACGTATGATCTATTGCGGAATTGGACGGTAACATTATTCTCTTTGTCGTTGTTTATTAGGAATGCGACACATCCTCCTTTCTCTTCTTCGAAAACATAACCCTGAATTTAAAGAGAAAAAATAACTTGGATATCGGGATGCTTATTTAATGAGTGAAAATTTGTTAACACACAGTGGGAAAGGAAATGAGAGTCCACCTCTTGCATTTGTCCTAACGAGAGATTCTTCTGCACTCCCTGCAATAAGGTTGAAGAACAAGACTTGATAGCAGCATGCAAATCCTTAAGATGTCCCCATTTGGGTTGCCTTAGCAGACCTTAAAAAACAAAGAAAGAAAGAATAAAAAGAAAAGAAAGTAGAACTGTTATATTACTCTGATCAATTAATGTAATGGAAGAAGAGAATGTACGAGCCGACTATACAAGCAGCAATGAAAATTCACTAAAATTGTACAATAATTGCTTACCATATTCATCCAGGGGAGCTTGATCATAATAGGCTGTTATAACATAAGCAGAGCCCGTTCTCCCCAAGTTAGTTCCACCATGATACTATCGTCAGTTCAAAGAAATGAATCTTCAGACTGAAAGAGGACTTTATTAAAGTGAACGATTGTTTGAAAAGGGAGTATAGGTACCATATAGTAGTTGACATAGCTTCCATTTCTTGCAACGAAAAGAGTGACATGGAATGCAATGTCTTCTGCAGACCTTATGTATGGCAATCCACCATAAACTTGATAGCTGGGAACAAAAATTAAAAAATAAAAAAGGTATAACACAGAACAAATGAGGGGGCACTAAAAGTATAATGTCTTTTGAGAAATAATGTCATGAATAATTTCATAACATGTCATTTTTTAGTTTAAATTAGCTGAAGGTGTGAAACGAATACGAAAATTTGATGATGAAACTTACAAAGATGTCCAGTTCTCTGTCCACAACGAGGGCTTATCGGGCGAGTTCGGCCCTGTAAAAGTTTCTCCACATCTCATTCCGTTGCATGTATTAATCTGCATAAACATTGGATATTTTTCTTTTGAAAATAACTCCTGAGCGTGAAAATTATTCGGTTAAAAGAATTGGGCTTACCACAGGATCAGGAGCATCTGTTTGCTTGCACATAACCCATGGTACACCAGTTTGGAGGCCCACTGCCATTTGCGCAGCCCATTTAACATATCGGGATGCTGCTGGACCAAACGCCTTTTGGATGTTTTGATATTCATTCTCAATCTGAATTTTTATAATTGTTCTCAGCAACTGAATATATTTACCATATTGAGAAATAAACAAAGATCCAAAAAAAAAAAAGTAATACACATATAAATGTCACTCATTTTTTGGTTGTGTTCGCACCTGTGACAGTATGATGGGGCCTCCTTGCGGGGCATATAAACCCTCTGATTTCATCGTATCCACTATTTTTGTCGTGAAATTTTGCATGTAAAACTAAACATATGAATACACAAATTGAAAAAAAAAAAATTGAAATGAATGAATAACTTGACGAAAATTTAAACAGAAAAGTCAAATCAGATCAAATTCGCCGGCCTCCTACGTTACTAAAAATTAAGAAGAGACTGAAAGGGGACCATCGCCATGCGTACCTTGAAAGGCTCATTGTCCGTTCGGAAGACTATCCCCGGGACATCATGTAACCAAAAGGGGAAGCCTCTGCAACTTTACTACTATTACTTTCCATAATGAAAAAGAAGGGTGAAATTTCATCTGCTTACTAAATTAAATATAAAGAAATCGTATTGTTTGGTGCGATAATGTTAAGTTAATGTTTAGCTGTTGTTTTCTTTTGTCATTTTACTTTATTTAGGATTTTCACAAGGTTATTTTAATTTTAATTCTTTTTTATTTTACTTTTTGGTTAAAAACTTGTTGTTACAGTAATCTTATATGTCATTCTAACACGTGAAATGTGTTAATAAAAAATAAGAAAATCAAAATTATTTTATGTCAAGTGATTTTCATGATTGGTTAGAATTATACATATTTGAAATGTTAGAATAATATATTCATATAGGAGTTTCAAAGTTTAATCAAGAAACAAAAGCTAACGTAAATTACACTGATAACAGTTTGAATAATTAAAATTCTAAAAATTTTAAAAAAAAATCTGCCCTACTCTTTTAAAACATATTTGAATACTAGATTTGTCTATTTTTAAAATTTCACACATGTACTTTAAAAATAAGCAGCAGTTCCCTAATTTCTCTACAGCAAAAAAATTTAGTTGCATTTGTTTCCCGAAAATAACATGATATTGACCACTCATCTAATACATTGAATGTTTATATATATAATTTCAAGAACCATATGCTCTAATAAATTATATAATATATATTCTTAGCTAAATTTGAAATTATTGCGTATGTTTTCATAACCAGAAGGAGGAAGGTGCGTGTATTAAAAAATACGTAGTAATTAGAGCTAAAGTCTAGTAATTGAATTGTTTCTTTCTTTCTTTCTTTCTTTCTTTGTTCGGCCATCGCCCGTAATTGAACTCCATTTATAAAAATAAAGGTGGAGAAAAGGAAACGAGAAGTACCCATAGGTCCATTCGCTCTCAATGAAAGGTCCAATCCTAAGGGTAATGTAGAGACCTTGTGCTTGGACTTCCTTAACGAACCTCACCAAATCATATCTGCCGCTGAAATCATACTGTGCCATGTCTTTTTAGTTGCAGAAACAGACATGCCATCTTAATTTTACAGTCGAGAGACGATGAGGGAGAGAGCACTGACCTGACCAGGTTGTGGCTCATGGACGTTCCAAAACACATAGGTCTGAATCACATCTATTCCTCCTTCTTTGGCCTTCGCTATCAATGATGGCCACATCTGCATCAAATTCAAGCTTCTATGGTTATGAATTCGTTATCGTCCCGTACTCTTTTGCTTTCTTCCTATTGTTTTTGTACTTTTTCGCTCTAAGCAATTCATGTGTAACACTTTAAGTTCACTCGTGACAACTGACAAACATTAATTTGCTCATTCCAATCAATCCTTTGTTTTATTCTCCGCACAAGCATCCGCAATGATGATTCCAAAATGGTTGGAGCCAAAACTTTTCAATTATCTATTTTACCCGTGATGCGATAGGAAAATATACTACAGCTGTAAATGCTTCGAGAGGAGTTTGCGTTATTCTGGCCAGGGGACAGCTCCGTGAGTTCTGTTAAATTTGTAGCTTGAGTTTCCCAATAATTATTTTCTCGGAAAGTCCATCCCAATTTGGAGCAAAATTTTGGTTTTATAATCAGCCCAAAATATTCACACACCTCCAATGTATCATAGAAGATCACGCATGAATATAGAGTATGCCAAATTTTTTGTAAATAATTTTTCTTTTTCCAATAGGAATTGTACCGAGGGATTAGAGCTTTGCTATAGACCCTACCACACAACAGTGAAGCTTTTTTGAAACGAAAATCAGGACACGAGGATGGAGTGAGCGCTTGCTTCGAGGGGACCTCACCTACCAAGAGAGACTAATGATGAAAATTGAAACTAAAAGGCCATGAGCTCCTCTGCTTCATACCTTTCCCCTGTTCTAATGCCAACTACTGAATACATTAAATTCAGAAATCGCAAGATGCGCGCAAACTAGTTGAATGAATCCAATGAAACTTTGGCCCAAAAAAAAATCTAATGAAACGAATCCATGAGAACTTAATCCTAATAACAGAAATTACAAACTCATCGGAAGGCGCATTGATTAGTTCGAGCGACGAATGAAGACGAAAGAAGAAGAATGAATTGAGTAAATCGGTACCTGCGGAGTGCTGCGAGGATAGTGAATGGAGCCTGAGAAGAGGATCTTCCTCTGGCCATCGATGAGCAGAGATCTTCCGTCGTAGGTGACGTCGGAAGCTTCGGCGCCAACTATGATCACCAAAGCCAACAAACTCCACCGGCGCCACCACTTGCTCTCCATGACTCCCTGTGGCGCGCTAACCCAAGCACCAAGTATGCTTACAGCAGAATGTTATTTAAACAGAAAGTTAAGAAAGAGACACGTGAGAGACGCAAAAGTGGGTGAGGTGACCTGAAACGTTATTTATTTATTTTGCGAAAGGGTGCTTTTCCCTGTGCCTCCCCCCGTTGTCGTACATAAAAGCCATACTCCTCCGTTTTTTTTAAAATTAAAGGGCGGCACTAATAGCATGATTGTATTAATTTTGAGCTTCAATTAATAACAGAGGTAAAAGGAAAAAAATAATTAATGAAACTATTAGTAACTTGTATTTGGAATCAAAAACTGCTTGTAAAAAATGTCTTGTAATTAGAATCAATGAAGTACTCTCTAATTTCATACAAACCTTATGGTTATTTGTTTTGATGATTTCACCTATTATATTTATTTTTTATGAAACACTTGTAATTAATGCTCAAAATTTATTGTGCTAAAAAGTAGGTTTTTTAACTTTTTGCCATGCCAAAAAGTAGTAGCATTACTTATTGGTTAAAATAGTCCATTAAATGTTGGGTTTGGATTTGGCCAGCGTCTCAATTCCGGGCAGGGAGCGGGTGGCGCTACGTGGCAGAATTATATCCGTGAGATTTGATCAATGGAGCATAATTGATTTGAAGTGTAGGGAACTAATGAAACAGTGAGCCAGGTGGTGTTATACGTGGACAAATCTCGTCCCTCCTTTTGAAGCAATGTCAACCGTCGAATGAAGGGAAATTTCCCTCCAGAAATTTCAATACTTCTTCGTCATCCCGCATTGGGAGGGTTTTGCCTCCCAACTTCCCATTTGGAGGTTGAATATATTCCGCTTCAAATAAGTGTATATGGGTTTAGCTGTTAAAACGTGACTTTCTCAAAAAAAAAAAAAACAAAGAAAATTATATAACTAAGTGTTGTCGATTTTTGAGTGACGTGTCAAAAGAAAGAGTTTCATATCGTCTCCAATAATATTGGGAGTTTTAGAGTGAATATATTGCTTAGTGACCTTCGAAACATTATTAAAATGCAACAATTTCTCCATACACGTAAGTGAAACATTTTTGCAAAAATGCAAATAATTTGTATAAAAAGATCTTACTAAGGAAATTAGCATTGGCGATTTGAATACTAAAACACTTTATTTTTGTTATAAACGAATGTGAATGTTGTAAATTGCTTATACTTCATATTATAACCCTTCTTACTGCATGTATATTAATATGTTTTTAATTATTAAAGAAGAAAGACAAAGTGATTGAGGGAGAAGTCTATTTTGGGGCAGCATTGTTTTGGACGCTACGATGGCGTGCCTGAAGTTACAAGCCTATCTCAACCTCGCTTCACTGAAAATATGTGAGGCGACATATCTATCCGTTTGGCTGTGGGTCTTTTTTCATCCCCCGTCCCGCCTTTTGGGTCCTTATTCCGGGATAAGGATATCATAAACCTGGCGTGAATCAAGTGGAGTGTTTGGATGAATAACAAATCATGATTGTAAAAATGATTTTACAGTATATAAAATAAATATGTAGAGGAGTTTATTTTGATTTATAAAAAAATACTTTTTAAAAATACTACCTCTGGTCTTAATTATAAGAGCTAGTTGACTAATTTGAGGAGATTAAAAAAAAGTTAAATTAATTATTTATAATAATTAGGTGTTATTTTTCCTAAAATATACTTACTAATCAAATGTATTGGTTAGAACTATCATTATTACAAGGATGATTTTGAAAAACAAATACATAAATATGAGAGACAAAAAGAATTAGAATCTTATATTTAGGACTAAAATAAAAATCAAACAAGATCTTATATTAAAGACCAGAGATAGTCCTTTTTTAGTTACCCAAACACCCCCTAATTAATTATGGTCCCTATTCCGAGTTAGCTTCACGCATCCGCCAACCCCAAACAAGAACTTAGCCGCTCACACACTCACACAAATTCGGCACTACAAAACCATCTCATTGTTCTACCATACGGCTTCAATGCGTAACTAATTTGATTATGACCCAACAGTCCCAACACCGTTTTCAACGCTTCTATTGCTCATAAAATGAGTCATTTTTAAATTTATCCTTTAGTTGGATAGAGGAAAAAATAGGAATACAAAGAATACTATGTAGAAAGCTCTCTAGAATAATAAGTTTTTTTTTTTAACTATTTTTGAAAGCCTTCCTTCTTAGTATTTCCTTCCCTTATTTTCCTCTCAATTTTCCTTCAATCCAAACATATCCTGAAACCCCAGCCTAAAATTCCACGCAGGAAGGTCATATACCCACAGACACGGGGGGTAATTTTTATTTTTCGGCTAGAGAGTAATTTCAATTTAAGCGTATAAAAAAATTGTATTATAAATATTACTCTTCCGATTCTTAATATATGATCTAATTATTGAGTTAATTTTGATCCTAAATATAAAATATATTTATTATATTTATCAATTTTTTCTAAATTACCCGTATGGATACTCCCTCAATCATAATCAACTAGAAAAGGGAGGAAGAATATTAATAAAGATGATTATGGTATTTTGGAAAAAACATGTCACATTTTTTATAATTAACTAACTTATCTAACTTCATTAATCTAATCAAATTAATTAAATAGGTCTTATGTTAAGGACCGAAAGAGTATCATATTTTGTGAATATATTCATGACTTCTCAACATTTAAAGAACATAATTACTACTTGCATGAACCATTCCATCTGAAATCCTACCATGTTCATGAAAAAAGTTATTATCTACTATCTCATTAGTATAAAAGTTAGTTGAAGATTCTATTTAGTCCTAAATATAAAAAGTCAATATATTTTATATCTCTTATTTATTTATTTTGTCCTTACGTAATCTCTATAGTTACTGTATATATTAAGGAGTCTATATTAAGAGATAGTTTCAATACATATGATTAATAATGATATTTTAAAGAAAACAACATTTATTTATTAAAATAATTGACTCAATTAATTTTCTTAATATTTGTAATTTAGTTATTCAGTTTTTATATTAAAGACCAGAAACAGTACGGAATTATGCACATGTACTAAATATATCAAGACTCATTGGCTTTGGGAAATGTACTTTATAATGTTAGCATTCATCCAGTGTAATTTATGTATAATAATTGGAGGCTTATAAATAAAAATTCACGTCAAAATTTTGTTGTGAGAATAGCTCTGCCCCCTTTTTCTCTCTAAACTTTTTTTCTGTCTGCTATCAAATTGTTTATGTTTCTATTAATTTTACAACAAGGTGTATTTTTCAAATAATGATTGATTAAAATGTCGGGAAAATGTTTTTTCTACAACTATCATGGGATAGTGTTTTTTTTTTTTAACCAGAGAAAAGTAATCTCCAAATCCTTATACTTTACATCAATTTTAAATTAAGTCCCCATAGTTTGATTTGTTGGAATTGGGCCCTTACATTTTACTCTATTAAACTTGTTACTCCTTGGACCTTTAACCCCGTTAAAATTAACCGAATTGACTAACCCGTTGATGAGTTGGCAGCTAACTGTGCACACATATAAATACTTATATTTTATCTTTCCTGGAGACCATCCTCGTCCAATACCAAAGGGCGAGACTCAACATCAATGATTCAAGAAACAAATCGGAGACCTATATTGACCTCATCAAGCACCAAATTCACCGGATACCTACCTTTAAGCATTCAAGCATCAACTATTCAAGAAATTATATTACCTCCCATAAACAATTAGAGACCAGAGCCCCAAATCAACTAAACCAGAGACCCGGATCATCCTCTCCCATGGCTTCGGCATTGACAAATCCTCCCTTACTTCATTCGTCGTTGCACCGTCATTCTCTACAACCTCATCTATGTTGACAGTGTCAACCCTTAGCACTTTGATTTTCACTGCCACCACTGTTTCCGATTTCACCAAATTCATCCTCATCGATGCTTCTCCTAGGTGGAATGGATCTCATTTTTAGTTTTTTACTCTCAATCTTAGCTAAAATATTTCACTTCATTTTTTTCCTAGAAGGGGTAAAAAGAAAGTTGAAATTTTCACTAAATTCGAACAATAGCTTTTGGGTTTTTTCATTATGATGCATTAGATGCAGTGATCACCTCTTTCATTCTTTTTTTGGCCAACTTTTTAATTTTTATTTTGCATAAATGAGAGACAAGTCATTGCTTGCCAACATGGACAAGAATATCTACTTGTGTGCACAGTCAGTCACCAAGTAGTCGATATGTCAGCCACTTCAATTAATTTTAATGGCGTTAAAGGCCCAAAGAGTAATGAGTTTAACAGAGTAAAATATAAGAACTCAATTCAAACAAATCAAACTAAAAGGGCCTAATTCAAAATTGTTGTAAAGTAAAGGGACTTAGAGATTAGTTTTCCCAAATCAAAACATACGAAAAAAATCAATTTCCTTAAAAAAAAAAAAAAAAGAACCTAACTCTAGTTGGTTATTAGGCATTTTAAAATAATAAACATACATATTCGAACATGAATTTGAACAAGAAATCAATTCCATGTCTTCCAGACACTACCAACCAACCAGTTCAAAAAAAAAATGTAAACCGAAGGATTTAGTGGGACAAAACTTTCTCACAAACTTATTATTTTGCATTATGTAAAAACATTAATTTTAAAGAATCCTATTATCGTCATTCTAAATAAGTACTAAAGTGGGCAAAAAATGTAGATATGATCTGCATGCATTGATTAATAAATATTTTGATAAAAACATAATAAATCATGACTTGATTGAATTTTAAATATGTTTATTTTTATTATAGACGGTGATAATTGATATTGAGAAATGAGAATGATCATAAAATCAGGCGTACGTCAAGAGATCAACCAGACATCTTCCCGATGGAGCACGGCCTTCCTAAAAGAACGAATATAGCTTAATTCCATCTAATTACTCAAAAAATGTAATTATTTTTTTAACTTTTTTTTTAAACCTTCGTATTCTCTTATTGCATGAGACAATCCTATCTGAGATACTATTAAGTAATAAGAATAAACACATCTTTCAGTAAAAATTCGAATCTTAATTCACACACATTATAAATGACTAGCTCTCATCAGTAATTTTCTTAAAAATTTTAGGTAAATGTTTGGACTCAACTCAAGCCAAGTACATGGTAATTGAATGACTCATCCTAGGTGATGATACTAATGCTGGGTGGAGCAGACCTGCATTAGACCCTCATGTGCTTGTTTAGACACCTCTATTTTAGGATGCCTCCCTAAAGTCGGGGAATCGAATCCTTTTTTTTTTATATATATATAGGTGAGAGGGTGTAGTTCCTATGGTTGAATCTATGGACGATGGGTTCATGGGTAATTTTTTTAATCTTTAACGGAACTTCTCCGGAGACCAGATCTAAGCCTCATAGTGAGTTGTCTGAGCCCAAATCCAAATAGGCCTAGTAAGGCCATGAGGCCCGTGAATGAAGCATCAGATTATTGCAGTGATTGCTCAATGAGCTGGTCCTTCTTTTTTTCAAAAAAAAAAAAGACAGGAAAGGTAATTTTTGGTTTATTAAAATTTAATTAAAACTACACAAAATATATTTGTAGCAAAAATTATACTTATTTTTATTAAGCTTTTTTTTTTTAATTCATACCATCAAAATTGTTTAAAGTTTTTAACAAAAGGAAATGAAAAATATTTTGAACTCTTACCTTTCATAAACACTTTTTTTTATATGTACAATTAATTATCATTTGGTTTGAGAACATCACACTCAAATGAAAGGGCAACAGCTGGTCAAAAAAAAAGAAAAGAAAGGCCAACATGCACAGAGCCAAGGGATTGAGTCACCAGTACTTTCATAAACACGTACATATGTATTCCTCTTGTCCTTGTTAGGAACTAATTGTTAAGTTAATTTTAATTCTAAATATAAGGTATTTTTTATATTTATCAATTTTTTTTAAATTACCCTTATGGATACTCCTTCAACCATAATCAAGTAAAAGAGAGAGAGGAGAAATTAAGAAAAATGATTATGAAATTTTAGAAAGAACATGTCATATTTTTTATAATTAACTAACTTACCTAACTTTCTTAATCTAATTAAATTAGTTAAACAGGTCTTATATTAAAGATTGGAGAATTATATATTAACTTGGATTAAGATGTAAAAGTACATATTATGAACAAAAATATACATAAATCTTCTAAAATAGAACAAAATTTCCTATCTCTGTTATTGGTCAATAGGTTAAAGTACATGTAAAAATATTCCAAAGTGCTAAATGCATCAAAAGACAATTTAGAGTGTCCAACGCATTTATAAAAAGAGTTCAGGATGCTGAAATACACCATAAAATATTTTAGAATACTAAATACATTAGACAAAATATTTCAAAGTGTTAGATCACTTTAACTTTATAATATATATTATCTCTGGTCCTTAATATAAGAATTAGTCGATCAATTTTAGTATATATTATCTCTGGTCCTTAATGTAAGAGTTAGTCGGTCAATTTTAGTAGAATAAAAAAATTTGTTGAGTTAGTTATTTCTAATAATTGGGTGTTATATTTTCTAAAATACCCTTACTAACCATGTACCACCTCGGATCCTAATTATAAGAGCTAGTTGACTAATTTGATGAGAATAAGGAAATAAGCTAAATTAGTTATTTGCAATAAATAAGTATTGTCTTTCCTAAAATATTCTTACTAGTCAAGTGTATTGGCTATAACTACCATTATGAGAAGGACTGCCTTAAAAAAAAAATACAAATATGAGAGACAAAATGGATTGGAGACTTGGAGTCTTATATTTAGGATCAAAATAAAAGTCAAACAAAGTTTTATATTAAGGACCGGAGGTGGTATTAGCTAAAACTACCATTTAATTGAACATTTAATATGTGCAATTTCTATAAGGACTACTTTGAAAAAATAAATAAATACGAGAGACAAAATAGATTAGAATGTTATATTTAGGACTAAATTAAAAATCAAATTAGCTCTTATATTGCCTTTGGCCTTTAAATAAGAGCCAGTTAACTAATTTGAGTAGATTAAAGAAACTAGTTAAGTTAGTTATTTATAATAAATATGTGTTATCTTTTATAAAATATTCTTGGTAATTAAGTATATTGGGTAGAACTGCCATTATTACATGGACTACTTTAGAAAAAAAAGATAAATATGAGAGATAAAATAAATTGAGATCTTATATTTAGGATTAAAATAAAAATTAAATAAGTTTTTATATTAAAAATAAGAAGTAATGTTAAGAACTGGAGGTAGTATTTTTTTGGGGTGGAAGCCTTAACTCTCTAATAGTAGTCTGGTCAAAAAAACTCTCTGATATTAGTATTCATTGACGAGAACCTGAACTACAAGGACTAAAGGCGGGTAGGAGGTTTCAGTCCCCAAAAGGGGGGGGGGGGTTTCAGTCCCAAAAGGGGGGGGGGGGTAGGACGTGGGCAAACACTCAACGGAGGGTCAGGATTGAGATGGACGAAGCAAAAGAAGTCAAAAACGGCAGCTAGGAAGAGGAAGAGAGGAAGGTTCGAAGAAGGTAACAATTTTTCTAACCCCCCATTTCATTAAGTTCATTTCACTTGGACCTGTTGCGGCATCTATCATTCCATCTTCCCTCTCCTCTCTTTCTTATATTTATATACTTTCTTGTCCTTTCACTTTCTTACAAATATTAATAAATAAATCATTGTAATTCTAACGTCAATCGACAAAACGGCGGCCGCTTTACCTGCCAACATGTCGCCCCAGTAGGCCCATTTACTTCCTGCCCAAGTAATAACATCACTGGCTATGTAAGTAAATTAATTAATAAAACGAATGCATAATTTGATAGCATATATTACAACTATATTTTGCTAGCCACGACATGGGTAATATAATTGTCTTTATTAAACGGACTAAAGTATATAATGGTAGAATTTAATTTTTAAATTTTAAAAAGCATATTTTTAATGTTTTAAGGTTAACATTGTTAATAAAAAATGACGATGATATTAAGATCTTAAATTTTGATAAAATATTTTTAAACACTAATACATTAAATTTAATTTTCAAAACATCTCATCTTTTAAAATTAACGATTTTAGGATTAAATGGCTAAAAATATTATTTTTAAAATTAAGAGATTAAATAAAAATCTAATATAAAGTTAAAAGACTAAATGTATACTCTAATCTATTAAATATTTTAAAACATAGATATTATAAGAAAAAAAATCAAATGACCAACTCGTTTATTAGCAAGATTTTGCATTCAATAATTATTGCATCGCAACTTTAAATTATGTGATATATTAAGCAGATAATATGACGAGACAAAAAAAAAATCATGACGATCAAAAGAAGCCTTGAAAAATGAAATATGATGATATTAGATTCATAAAATTTGGACTAACACGAAGGAATTGCGGTAGTCATGTAGAAATCAATGGATACGCCATCGGTGGCCGCAATCCACTGGACACCAAAAACACAAAAAAGGAAAGGAAAAAAAAAAGTCAAAGCAGATTTTAAAATATTGGTGGCAGCGACACCAAGCTACCCATACATCAACCAACCATTTTGAAATTTTTTTTAAAAAAAATCAAATATTATTGGTTTTTAAAATTTACGCTGTAAGTTTTTAAAATTTTACATTTTAAGCAGGTATTTATAATTTCATATTTCTTTTTTTTTACCAGTTTATAATTTCATATTCTGAACTCATAATTTTTGGTATATCATGATTTCAAAATCCGTTCATATATAATTAATCCCAGATTAATGATGCTGCACAGAAATATTAACATTAATAAATACGAGTATTATAAAATTGTGGCGTGGATAAAATTCTATGGGAGGCAACATCCAGGCAGCTTCCATATGTTGGACTAAGATCCTTATCCACGTAAGCCACCAACTCCCATGTTGAACCCCTTTGGGCATTTAAAATTTACAACTTTTACGACAGGTCAACGTCTAGCTAGTTACTTGTCAACTTGACAAGATATTATTAGCATATTGAAAAAGTATGATTTTACTAGAATATTGTACGAGCGTTCCCATTGATGAACATAATTTTCCACTATATAATTCACTAATATTTGGATAAAAACTTTTTTTCTTTTGGGTTGTCGTCTCAAAAGTATTTGTGAAGAGGCAGTGGATCTCTATTGACCAAAAAAAAAAAATTATTCAATTTTTTTTCTCATAATACTCCCAGTATTTCAGGCCAGCCCTATGTAATAAATTCAGATTAATTCGAATTTGAAACATGACAAGAACTATTAATGTTAGCGTCCCTAGTTTTTAAGGTGTTGTGTTTTTACGTCTCAAACTCAAAACTTGTAGTTAAACTATAATAACTCTTACTAATTAATTTAACAATCGAGGGTTATCCAAAAGTTCCCCCCCCCCCCAACTTAGTGTCGTCCTACTAGCTCCAAACAGACGTTTGCTTATGATTTTATGTAAGCATGATCATATTTACCTGGTTTTTTTGGGGGGGGGGGTTTAGAGTCATTATATGTTATTTGTATTCATATTTATTTATTTATATTTATAATTGTAAATATAAATTATAATTTTATTATAATATTATATATAATACTCTTCTGGTCCTTAATATATGATCTAATTGTTGGGTTGATTTTAGTTCTAAGTATAATACATATTTTTCATATTTATCAATTTTTTCTAAATTAACCCTATGCATATTCCCTCAACCATCATCAAGTAAAAGAGACAGAGGAGATATTTAAGAAGATGATTATAATATTTCAAAAAAAACATGTCATATTTCTTATAAGTAACTAACTTATCTAACTTTCTTAATCTAATCAAATTAGTAAAATAAGTCTTATATTAAGGATCAGAGGAGTATTACATATTACAATTAAGTCATGAATTTTTGTGGCTGATGTTATGGACATGAGTTATTTAGTAGCTGAGTACAATTTTTGCAGTGTTTTTTTTTTAATGGTGGATGTTCAATATATTAGTTTGAGTTTTCAAAGCTATGATTGTGAATTAGTTGTTTTGTACCATGTTTTGTTTTAATATTCCTAATTTTTGCTCCCCGTGCATTGCACGGGATATCTGGTGCTAGTTCTTGAAAAAATGACGGGTATCTAGAAGTTTATTTTTTACTTAATGACATCTAAAAATGTTAAAAACAAAAAGAGCAAGTAATATCGTCTAAATTTAATAACCCAAATGGTCTAACGTTAGCTTCTAACAGAAAATATGCCCCGGCTATTTCTTCCACTTCTTCCCGTCGCATGCATCAGTAAATCTCCTCTTCTCAAGATCTCATCGCAAAAGTTGTCACAATTCCATCTTCTTCAGAAATTTTCATCGTACGATCACTAATATTGCTCTAAGAGGAGGTATTTTATATCCCCTTGAAATTTTCAGTTTTTAACCGCTTTATGCAAACCTGTGTCAGAATTAATAATAATTCATGAGACCCCTTTGTGTGTCTTGCAAGAAATTGCAAGTTAAAAAGGATGACCAGCACGCTGTTAATAGGCTCGAAGATCGTGGATTTAAATTTGGGTGATAATTTTTACGGAGATATTGAGGAAAAACAAAAGAAAAAATTCTAAAAATATGACTGTTGAATTTTAAAATTCCAAATCAGTATTAGTTACTACATTTGTAAAGAAAATAAGTACACTCAAAAAGCAAATAATAACTCATTTTTATAATAATTCCTTATTTGAAATTTTGAGATTCAATAGTTATTTTTTTAAAATTTTTCCAAAACAAAATGCTACCATGTGTTCTTTTATGAATATTTTTCGGAATAAAAAATGACCTTTAACTTGAAAGCATGGTCATCATGTCTATGTGAAATCATATGCAGTATAGGTCTGAGGTGGTAAATGTCCATTTGGACTACTATTTAACTAGGGCCATCGCTACTATTTCAACACTTTTAAAATTGTGTTTGGTAGGAAGTATTAAAAATTAAAGATAGGGATTGGGATTGGGATTGAA
This sequence comes from Neltuma alba, assembly GCF_004799145.2. Lineage (NCBI taxonomy): Eukaryota > Viridiplantae > Streptophyta > Magnoliopsida > Fabales > Fabaceae > Neltuma > Neltuma alba. Next base: position 77,386 of record NW_021633428.1, read on the forward strand.
AAAACTTATTAAAAGAATATTTAACATAAGAGATTGCTTGTTATATGGTATTAACAAAACCCATATATGTGGGATTGGGAAATACCATGGGAGAAAGTAGTATTCTCTAATCTCACCTCTATGGGTTTGTCTAATTCTATGTAACAAGCAATTACTCATTCTAATAAATACTATTTTAATAATTTTTTCAATGGCAATCCTAATTCCTATCTTTTATTTTTAATACCCGTACCAAATAGGACACTAGGGTAAACCTTGTTATGAGACTCCTTTTAAGGGGTGCTCTGGATTTCTTCACAAAGCATTTGATGGTTTTATAGAACTATTAAGCCTTGAATATGAACATTTTTTTTTAGTGAAAATTCAAATTTTAGTTTGTTATAGTGTGAATGACTAGTTTTTTTTTTTTTTAATTAGACCCTCCTGGTAGTTACAAGTGACTTATATTTTTGTATAAAAAAGTAGCTTTATTTTATACAGAAAAATTTTAGGTAAATTGGATTTTTAGAGGTTCATAAGAGTCAGAACATGCCTCACCAACTTTTAGATCATAAGCTAGCTCTTTACCAACTGGACTAATTTTTGTTGATAAAAAAAAAAGGTAACTTATATTTGATAATGACAGTGTACATAATATTTTATATGCAAAAATTCATTTTTTGCTTTGTTTTCTTTAAAACTTTATTTTAGTTCACATATCAAATTTCCCATCGAGTTGGGTCAGAAGAACCAGTCATATTCACCCATTTCAAAATAAAATATTGAAAGAGAATGGATCCACTAAAAGCAATAAACAATTACTCAAATCACAAGCAACTTTTTGATTTTTCCAATGATCCATGCCCCGACTTTTATTAAGTCGATGAGGAGACGATCACATGTTTTTGACTATACACATAAAAGGTATGGTCTCTTTTACTCACGTGGTTAGGTTAGGCGGACGAGATATGTAGGATTTTTTTATTGGAATAATACTGATATTATTCTTACCTTCAGTTTTAAATATAAGAACTAGTTGATTAATTTAAATAAATTAAAAAAATAAATTAAGTTAATTATTTATAATAAATATGTATTATTTTTAAAAAAATATCCTTACTAATCAAGTTTATTGGTTAGAACCACTATTATTAGAAAGACTATTTTGAAGAAAATAGATAAATATGAGGGATAAAGTAAATTGATGTTTTGTATTTAGGATCAAAATAAAAGTTAAACGAAATCTTATATTAAGGACAAGAGATAGTAATAAATTAACACAACAAAATTTTGGCCAAAAAAGTTCGACGCAACCAAATGATTTAAATTAACTAATAACCTTCATGTTTTGGAAAAGAAAAATAATTTAGAGCATTCCAAAAAAATTTTTTAATTAGAATCATTATCCTCTATTAAGTAATATTCCTTCCACGCAATAGATTGAAAGCCTGTTTTATCCAGAGCTAGAAGTCAAAAGATGATAATTCAGTGAAATTAAATGCGGTTGATTGCGTGAAGGGTATTTTTTAAAATATATAAATTATATCTTCTTTTTATAAGACGGTTGACATTTTTTATAACTCGCCATGTAAAATATTTATTATAAATCATGAAGAGGTTTTATTGGAACAAGTCTTATATTATTTATCCAATGCAATATCAATTAATTATATTGATCACATAATCAATAACAAATAATCAATATTTAAAGCCAGCTTTATTTATATAATTTATTTTTTTTGGTAAAGTATTTATATAATTTATGTTAATTAATAGAAATTTTCTTTTCCCATTTGGACGCCATACATATTACTCATCCAGTTCTTAATATAAGACATAATTGTTGAGTTGATTTTGGTTCTAAATATAATACATATTTATCAAATTTATCAATTTTTTTTAAATTATCCTTATAAATACTCCCTCAACTATAATCAAGTAAAAGAGGGAGAGAGGATATCAAAGATGATTATGGTGTTTTAGAAAAAGCATGTCATATTTTTTATAATCAACTAACTTTCTTAATCTAATCAAATTAATTAAATAGGTCTTATATTAAAGATCAAAAGAGTATATATGTGTGTGTATATAGACACATATATGTGGACGCGCGCACTACTTGCAAAATACTCAGGACATGTTTTTTTTTTATGCAGTATACTATCTCGTTTCTTAACGTAAGACCCCATAAATTATTTTAAAAATATTAAATAAGATAAATAAATTAGTTTAATATATTTATATTTTAAAATTAATTTTTTAACTTATAAATTGATATATAATTTAATAATATATAAAAATATTTAAAAAATCACATAAAATATATTATAATGAAATAATTTATTTAATTTTTTTAGTCCTTTCACTTGGTCAGGTCTTATACTAAGCACGTATACTTTGATTCTCGGCAAAATAATCCATAACCGAACAAAAAAGTCATGAACTGAACGTGAACGCATGTGATGTGACTGTGTGCATATATCTATATATATCTATATCTATTTATATATATATATATATATATATGAAGACTAATAAATAATTTGACGTCCTCGGGTATTGTTGATTATTCTTCTTCTCTGGTCAGCCTCCTTGCAGGGCAAGAAACTCATGAATTCTATTTTTTTTTTTTTGGACTGAAAGAAACTCATGAATTCAATGAACAAAATTAAATCTATCTACGCAGTCACACCCACACACACACACACACACACACACACACACACACACACAGCATGCGAATTTTAGAAAATTAGAACGGGTCATCAATATTGATTATATCATCGTGCTTAATTAGTCATATGGCACTCCTTATACACACTACCCAAGCATTCTTTCACAGTATTTATTTTAATTCTAAATGTAAAATTTTAATATATTTTACTTAGAATTATTGAGGGAGTCGTCTTGATCAGATCAACAGTAAGACAAAAGGTTTTTCCTATTAATCGCTCAAATGTTTTATGAACATTTTATTTGTCTGCAGTGATAATTATTATTTTATAGTTATGCATTTAGAATAAGATATTAGGGTCCACAAAGATATTTTAGTATTTTAACTAAAATATTAAGTAGTTAATGAGAGAAAGACAAACATAACCCATAGGGAAGCGCATTCTTTAACAAAAATTTAAAAAAATTCCACTATTTAAGTCTGCTGCAAAATATCAATAAAAGAAATACTATCTCCATTCCTTAATATAATAACTCATTTAACTTTTATTTTAGTTATAAATATAAAAACCCAATCCATTTTATTTTTCATATTCATTCATTCATTTTTTTTTAAAGATGATCTTTGTAATAATGGTAGTTCTAACTAATACACTTGAATAGTAAGAATATGGCTGTGCAAAAACCCAGTGGTCCGGCATGGTCTTGTCCAACCCGAACAAACCTAGTTCAATCTAGTCCAGAAAAAATTGGCCCGAAGCAAGACTGGACCAGACAGGATTGGACTGGTATCATCAAGCTGGACTGGATTAGGGACTGGCCCCTCAACCCAGTTGGTCAAGTCCAGTCTAGCTTTGTTTTTTTAATTATTATTTATATAATTTTAATTTGATTTAACTTTCCTATATAAGTTTTTTGTCTATTCAAATAATCAAGATTTATCTATTAACTTTCTAAGTAATGAGTATGTGTATATATTTTCTACAATATAAGATCTATATTAATCAGGATTAATTAATAAAACATGACATTATTGGGAAATTAAAAGGGAGTGATCAAATTTGATGAACTTTGGATTAAAATATGTGCAAAATTTTATACAACAAGTTACAATCTTGCCTCCTACTGAAGATTTTTTTTTTAAAAAAATTAAATTTAGGTCCTGGACTGCCTGGATTGGTCTAGACAGTCCAGAGGACCAAGTCCAGAGGACCAAGTCCAGTCCAACTCGACTTTCGGTTGGTATTAGACTGGACTAGACTCAGGCTGTCTTTTTCAGCCCAAGTTCTTTACTGGACCAAAATTCATGTTGATAACAAACTCGGTCCAATCTGATCCATATACACTCTTAAGTAAGAATTTTAAAATATATATATTCATTACAAATAATTAATTTAATTAATTTTTTTAATCTACTCAACTTAGTAACTAATCTTTATATTAAAAATTGAAAGTAGTAATTGATTAAAAATGTAATTACGATCATGTGCAGCTCAAAGTATCGCAGACTCTGTGCTCTCTGTTGACCAAATGTGGGACCAATTCCACCGTTTTCCACGCGGCACAAGACGATTGGGTGTCCGTAAGAACATGGTGAGGTTGCAATCCCCACAGAGCCGCCGACATGGTGGAAAAAACATAGGGCGAATGACGTAAGCGATGACCTGTGTGGGCCACCCACACGTGTTCCCCACCCACTCATCACCTGCCACGTATGGCTGCGGTCAACCTTCATTTAAGCACACAGCTCGCACGCGCCCCCCACCCCCCCAATTACCTCTAGTTCTAGATACACCTCCCCTCTACCACGTGCCAAATTAAGCCCTTTATCTTTTATCTTTTATTTATTTTATTTATGTTGTTTTTTGTGGAATTTCCGCTATAAAACACCAACTCGCCCGGGAGTTTTGTGTTTCAAGACGCAGTGGAATTTTAGCGAGAAGGAGGGGAACCAGAGGAACAAGAGAAGAAGAACTGAGGCTTAGCTAGCTTACAGTGAAGAAGAAGAAGAAGAATGAATGGTGAATTGGAGTTACCGCCTGGGTTCAGATTCCACCCAACGGACGAGGAGCTGGTGAATCACTATCTCTGTAGGAAATGTGCCGCTCAGTCCATTGCTGTTCCCATTATCAAAGAGATCGATCTCTACAAGTTTGATCCATGGCAACTTCCTGGTACTTAACTCCTTCTCTCTCACCTCCCGCTTTTTCTCTTCATTTCACCTTTCTCACTAAAGCTTCACAAAACAGAGCAGTTTCTAGTTAGGGATATTTTTTCTCAGATGGCTTCAGATTTCGCTCCGGATCTTTGTGATTCGGAATTAGCGAACCAGAGCAACTTTACGATGGAGAAATAGATTTCGAAGTATTTATATTATGATGTTTAATTTATTGATCTTAAATGATTAAAATGGGAAATCTGTTGATTGTATGAACAGAAATGGCACTTTACGGCGAGAAGGAATGGTACTTCTTTTCACCGAGGGACCGAAAATACCCGAACGGTTCGAGGCCGAACCGGGCGGCTGGGAGTGGGTATTGGAAAGCAACTGGAGCCGACAAGCCGATTGGTAAGCCGAAGCCACTGGGAATTAAAAAGGCACTCGTATTCTACGCGGGTAAGGCCCCCAGTGGCATCAAAACGAATTGGATCATGCATGAATATCGCCTCGCTAACGTCGACAGATCCGCCGGCAAGAAAAAGAACCTAAGGGTACCTACCTAATTGCCAACTCCTTTTCTCTTTTGGAAAATAATGATGTTTTCTCATATCAAATTAAACTGAGTGCTCCAATATAGTTTTGGAAATATATGAACTGAGATTATTTCGTTTTTTGATGTTACGACAGCTTGATGATTGGGTGTTATGCCGAATTTACAACAAGAAAGGCACGATTGAGAAATACAATGTGATGGATCAGAAAGCGGGCAATTTATCGGAATTCCATGACCATGAGACCAAACCGGAAATCAAACCGTACGACCACAGTAAGGTGCAGGCACCGGCGGCAACAACGGCGTTCATAGGTGACCAATTCTATATGGACACGTCAGACTCGGTGCCGAGGCTGCACACGGACTCGAGCTGCTCGGAGCACGTGGTTTCGCCGGACGTCACGTGCGAGAAGGAGGTACAGAGCGAGGCCAAGTGGAACGAGCTAGGGCTCGGAGAAGATGATGGGATTGATTTTGAATTGAATTACGTGATTAATAATATGAATAACCTCTCGGGAGAAGATCCCTTCGCCTCTTCCGTACAGTACCAATTGAACCAGCTCTCGCCATTGCAGGACATGTTCATGTTTCTGCAGAAGCCATTCTGAGCAGCACGAGAAGGATGGGTCCCACTTGATTCAATTCATTCGAGGAAAGAGAATTAGATTCGAACGATAGAAATATGCTGATTGTGTAAATATTATGTAAAAGCTCATCAGAACGGACTCTTATGATTTGATGAGTTTCATTAGTATTTTACACAGTTAACTGATGCTAAAGACCCATTTGGGTTTATTTCTTTGTTTATCGAAGAAAAGCACTATATTGTTAATATGTAAGGAGTCAGTAGGAAATTCTTGTTCCACGGGAACTGTGGCAGAATTTTTTTTCACGAGTTTGTAATTGTAATTGTAGTATATAACTTTATTCGTCAATGGAATGGAAAACGCTTAGCTGTAAATTTCTACTTTCCTAAGCAATGTGACTTTCACCCTTTGAGCATCATCGATGGGCAGGTTAAATCTACAGTGCCTGATGATGAAAAGATCCCAAATTGGGAAGATTAAGACAAATTGTTGAGCTGTCCACTTTTGACATTTCTGAAAACGAAAGATTCTTCTTTGAACCAAATCACATTATTGGCAAAATTAAGATGAAGGAATATCAAGAGGAGGAGATTTCATCATGTAAAATGCTCAAAACATTTTGAAAAACAGCACCTACTTGCAACAAATCCTCACAGCGAGTCAAACTAGTGTAACATGAGCATTAATTACACGGCAGTCACAAGGGAATATGCCATAATCATCATATCATGATCAGGATAGCCAGAGAGCTTTTCAATATTTATCTTACAATACAAATGTACAGAGAGCTATCTCCATAACCATATATGTATATAAATATTGCAGAAGATACAGTTATACTGGTATAGACAGCAGAATTCTGCTCTCGTTATGATCCCAGAGGTAACTACGAAGGGACAACGTAGCTATTACGATCATACGCTGAAATGTCTGGATTTTGGAGCACGGTCACAATTTGCTGTTGACCAACCAATCAACTGCTTCTCATTGTCGTATACCATCAATTTGTCCAGCATGGATATGTCTGCATAAACAAGGAGATCACTTTATAACGGAGTTATAACAAAAAGCTGCTAAGAAGAAAATATAGACAAGAACATACCTCCAATTAGGTTCACATCCCCCATGCCAACTTCAGAGCCGTTTAGAATGCCCAAGCACACATTTCCCAGGTTCTGGAAGAATAAATTGCCAGCATTAAAGAATAACCCACGTGATATATAGCAAGAATGTCTTAGAAAGATAGTGGTTAAGTCTGGACTCACTGATATTATCAAGTAAGCTTCAGGAGGGATTTCAAATACGGCTCTGGACCTTCTACCAGTGGTGAAACTCAGAGCCAGAGGCTTGAAATATTTCCTGACTTCATTTATGCTTCTGAAAGGTCTTCTACCATGCCAACAGATAGGCACAGTCTGGTCATCAGGCGCTTCATACAAGTGTTTTCCATGTAATTCCTTCTTTAACTGAAATTGAAGAAACAGTCATCTTTAAGTAGCCCAACATATTTGATTCTTCATGATGAACTCTGCATAAGTAGCCTCAAGCTTAAGCCTAATTAACTGGGGAGTGTAGAGAGAAATGCATAAAACTAACCCAAGAGATTAGAGCTTGGTAAGCATGGAAGTTGAAGTAAGTGTAAGAGCTTCCAGTGTCAAATATCGCGAGGAGATTTCCAACCCCAGTCGCCTTCCCTCCAAAAAGGAGTTCAGCTCCCCCAGCAGAGTAATGTTTACTGACACAAATTACAAACACGTACAGGAATGAGAATAAAGGATCAAGTATGATGAAAGTACATGAGGAAGATGTAAAATGTGGCTTGCCTACTTACGAATCTCCGGAAGACATAGGAGTCCAAGTCACTCGAGAAGATTCAGAAACATCTCCGAAGAACATATATCCTCCTCCGTATGAGCTTAAACAGTGTCCAACTACATTCCGTAGCAAACCCTGACTGCTAAGCTGAGATATCAAACTGGCTCTTCCTCTGCCAAGGCCAAGTACTCCATCAACGGCGTGGTAAGAATAAGCAGGAAAGACTTGATCATATCCGCATCTGAAAAAGAAAAGCCAGCAAAGGGGTGAATTAGAGATCACATGCATGAATTAGTTACTACACTGCTGGATTTTCATTACAGCAAGGATCAAATCAATCCTGAATATCTTCCTGTTGTATTCCATACAGAGAAACATGATAAAGTGGTAACGACAGCAAGGACTTACAAAGGCTTTATTGTACAACGAAGAGTAATCCATGCGGTAGACAAAGCAACATTAAATGTGTACGTACCAGCTCTTACAGTGGATACCCCAAAAGGTTTATACTTTTAACGATCATGTATTTTAGCTTGAATTATTTTCTCTTCTGTGAATAATTATTGTCCTGATTGATACTTAGATTGCAATAAACACGTAAGCTAGTCCCGAGAATTAAAAACTGAAACTTTCTACGGAGAAGTCTATCTCAAGATATTGCTAACAGAAGACAACTTGGAAATGAAAGAGATTGAGGTATAGTAAGCTTGCAGAGTAACTAACCCAAGTCCCATTCGAACTTTAAGTTGGTTTCCATTTGTAAAGTTGAGATGATAGACATCCTTGAGAAGAACTCCAAGGGTTGAATATTGATCTGCATACACAATTTCATAGTGACATTGATCTGGATAATCACAGTTGTAGCGGCTGCTCTGATGTAAGGATACGCAGAGGGGATCATCACAAGGCACTAAGTCATTGCTTGGCGAGTAAAGCGGATGGGGTGTCTGAAAAACAACCAACAAAGATGACTTGTTCAGTCTCATTCGCTGACATTAAAGAAAACAACTAATAAGAATCTTCTTGATATCGTTATTGATAAATACCTCAGAGCAATGGGTGCAAGGTGCATCACATTGAAGCCATGTGAGGTCACTACCCGTGTCAAGATCAAGAAAATAGGGTCTCGGTGGCTGGCCGATGTTGAGAGTAACGTTGTAAAACCTGCAAATGATGAGAATAACGGTGAGATAGTGATCGATAATTTCTTGATTCAATGATTCGCAACTTGCACGAGGGAGGGAAGAAACCCAAACTACAAGAAAAAAGAATAGATGCATGCCCTGTTTAGTACTTACATTTACGTCACTGCTTCTATTTGGTTACCATCCACCACATCAACATAATTCACAAGGATTTAAAACTAAGAGGATATAGAAGGAAAACAAAAAGCGGTAGGCTTTTGCCGTCTCATTGAGATTCTAGGCTTTTTTTTTTTAAATGGCCGAGGGGCCAAAGCATTATTTAGCAAATGGCACAAGCAAGAAGCAACCTGGCAGTTAACAACCCCTGATCATGATGAGACAGAATACAACAAGATAATAACAAGCATGAAAAGATTTTTTTTTTTTTTACATGTAATTCGAAGTATCAAATTATAAGCATCATATGTGTACGCCACAATATTATATTTTTGAACAATCAGAGTTTTATAGCCCAGAAGATGATGAAGGCAGAAACAAAGAGGAGAAGTACTTACCCAACAGGATAAACGTTGCCATGAACTTGAAAAACAATGGAGGACCCACCACGATTTAGGGCCGATGATGAAGACGACGACGTCGCTTCACCGGGGAAAGCGGAATTCCTTGCACTTCTGTATTTATTTTTATTCCCAAACCAAGCAGAAGAAGCTGACAAGTTCAACAGCAGCACAGTAAACACCAGCAATTCTACCTTCCCAATCTTCATCACTTCAATCCACTTCTTCTCTGTTTCAAAATATCAATATCTTGAGATTGCAAGGACTGCGGGAGGCAACACACGTGTTTGATAAAACGCATGAAAGAAAAAAGGGAGACAGGTTTGATTATAACATCCCAGTGAACGTGTTGTGGTTAATTTCTTGAGAGAGTTGACAAGAAAGGATTCATGGGTATTGCTTGTTGGAGTCAAATTTCTGCTAAAAGCTTTTCCCTTTCATTTGGGTTTGGGATTAAAGAAGCACAAAACCTCATCTTTAGAATTGGGATTTCTTCAAACATGGAATGTCATTTGTTCTTATACTTTGCCTCTCTCGCGCGAATCGTTCGTCATATATTTTTCATTATTTTATCTGAAGGAATTGTGCAGGCACCAATGTAGGTGGCCCACGTGGGGGGGTGTGGCTGGGGATAGTACTGCTACACTGCTAAGAAACACTACTAACTGGGAATTTCGGCGAAGCTTCTACAGATTTTTGCCTGACTTTTTGTGTTTTGTCATGCACTGATGATTTAAAGAATCTGATCAGACGAAGAAAAGTATCTTTTTCAATAGTTTATTTTACAGTTACATTTTATATGTAAATAATATTTTATTTTAGATATTTAATGTTATAACAATCTTTTAATTAAAATATTGCGATTTCATTTATTTATAAAAAAAAATGAAATGTTGCTGCCTCTCTGTTTTTACTTTGTTTTTTATGCTACATTTTACCACTGAGCTTCACAGTTTCTTTCCGTTAATTGTTGAAGGTTTTTTTTTTTTTTTTATGTATCATTTTACCCAAGTTTTAATAAAATTGTCTTTTATAAAAAAATATAACGTATATACTTTTGGAAATATTGGTTTAAAATTCTTTTTTCCAGATATCATTCTTCTAAATAAAATTTTGAAATAGAAACTTTTCACCAATTTTTCCTTCCTTTTTTTTTTTTTTGTGTTTACATGCACATATATTTGTTTGGTTCAGAGAACTACAACTTTCTTCGGCCTGAACAGCAATATACTAGCCTTTCGTAATTGTAGATGTTTTCGTTTTCCTTGCAATTGCTCTTTTTCGGGCCAGAATTGCAGTTTCAAAGTACCAATTAATTTGGAATGGAAGGGTAGATCGTAGATGAAGACAGCCATAAGTAGCAGCTTCCAAGATGTTTTAATAATATAAATATAGAATTCACAGAGTAATAGATTGTGCTATTTATTTTGATGGCAAAAAAAAAAGACTGCGTAATTTATTTTTCTTTTCTTTTTTTTTTTTGGGCCAAGAGATTATGTTATTTTTCAAATCACAGATTAAGTAGAATTACTTCATATTTATTATCTCTGAACTAAGAGGATCAAGACCCACCAAAGTTAACAGAAGCATGAATTGAGAGTGAGAAACTCGTGGCCTCAAAGAAGCTAATAATTACTCATAGAAAGTAAATTTGTAAGTAGCATTGTAACATAAACCTGGAGGAGTATGTTAATAAATATTAAAATGTATGATTCTGTAGTTAAAATATTATATATATATATATATATATATAAGGAAAAACTTATTCAAATAACCATAATTTTATATATTTTTTATAACATATTACAGTAACACAATTTTATGATTGTTATAAATATTTTATATTATGTTTCCAAATTTTTTAAATTTTATTTAAAATTTGACACTGATTTTTTTTATGCCCTCCGCCCAGTCTGTGAACCCCCTTATTTGTTTTCCACACCACCCCCCCGGGGCAGGGTATCAAATAACATGTTTTCTTTTGATCAGTAGTACTAGACTACTGTATTAATATATTCCTCTTATCTTAAATTTAAGACCTAATTAACTAATTTGAATAGATTAAAAATATTAAATATTTAATATGATATTCTTTTTTCTAAAACACCTTAACTATTTTTTTTAATTCCCTCTCTTCCTCTCCTACTTGATTATGTTGAAAAATATAAATATGATTAATTTGAAAAAAAAAAAAGTAAGTATATAAAATAAATCTTACATATAGGATTAATATCAACTCCCGGTCCTACAATAAGGACTGGAGGAGCATTTTCTTAATTATTCCAAAATAATTTTCAAACTTAAATCAAAGGGCAAAAGTGAAACCAGTGAAAGATGTTTGAGTTTTATTTATTTTAAACTGAGATATTATCAAATTACAACCGCTTTGCCTTTTCTTTTAGGCCCCACTGCTTGTCTTTATGTTCCCTTGCTTGTATATATTACCCTCAAGTAAATGCAAAGTTTTGGTTGTTTTCTCATATCCCATCATGCCTTTTTTAGCCTTTTTGTTTAGATAAAATGCCTTTGAACATCAATCTCTAGTAAAAATGTAAGTGTCACTGTCGCAGTTGCAGAATCATAATGACAGAGAACACAACGCATGAAGTATTAAGACAAGCCTTATTTATAAACCATGCCAGGGCTTGAACTCATCGATCATATAAATGTCATTTCTACAACTACAAGTGAGTGGGTGAATCATAATTTATTTAGACCACGCAATTAGAGAGAGAATTATTTGAAAAATGTTCCCACTGATAAGTGCCTTCAACAATCTTTCCTTCTGAGGCGTATATGGAGGATACCGTACAGTTGAATCTGCATCAAAACTTCTATACAATACTGACTTTTTATGGCTGAATCCATCAAAAGAGAATTTTCCATGGTATGATCCCATCCCACTCTCTTCCACTCCTCCAAATGGCAATCCTCGCGTTGCAACCTGCATCCACATTATCAATCTCACTCTACATAAATAACATCTGACTCTGTCACGTTTAAAACTGGGATATTTTCTTTAAGGGACTTGCATATCAGGTAATAAGGGCAAGTTTCTATATTTAGTAGGATTAAGAGCTCTTCAAAGGAGAAAAACAATTCATAAGAGGAGAATGGTTACATGTAAAATAGTGTCATTGATGAGCATTCCTCCGGAAGATATGTTCTGCACATAGTCCTTCTTCAGTTGCTCATCGTTTGTGAAGAGATATGCAGCAAGAGGTTTTGGCTTTGATCTAATTATATCAAAGCTATCCTCCCAGTTTTCAACCTGAAAAACAGAAGTGAAGAGATCAATCCACATAAATTCATGTGGGCAGGTCCTGAATACTATTTTCCTATAACTCACAGTGAGGATTGGCATTATGGGTCCAAATATTTCCTCTTGCATTACTGTAGAGTCATCTGGAACATCCAATAAAATGGTTGGAGCAATCTTTCTGCAACAGAAATGGAAAATAAATGTTATGGTTCTATAGTTCTAGTACAAAAGGGAAATAAATGGTTCTATACTCACAGTTTGCTCTCATCCTTCTGGCCTCCTAGGACAATTTTATCAGCTACTTGATCTTCTTCCAAAAGCTTTACCAGGCGCGCAAACTGCGATGGACTCACAATCCGTGACATGTCTTTTGATTCAATTGGATTTTTCCCAAAACATCGCTCCAATTCATCTTTTAGAGCATTTATCTGTTGATTACTGAGAATTGATCAAGAACGCTATATATGAATTGAAGAGGGGCATCATGCATCATTAAGAAATTCTTACCAGTGTTGGAGCAAATTCCTTTTTAGTGATAATGTAATCAACAGAAATACACGCTTGCCCTGCATTACATGCCCACTTACCAGCAATTATCCTTCTTGCAGCAACCTGAAATTTTCAATGATCAATATTGCTACTCTCAGAAACACAAGCACCTCCCCCAACAAAAAAAAAAAAACCCCCCATTTGTGTTTTGACATTTGTTGAACATTTATGCAGATGCACCAAATTTTATAGTATTTTGATTTCATGATTTAAATATAACATTACTTGTAAGTTTATATTGGAATCAACAACAGCTGGGCATTTTCCTCCGAGTTCCAGAATCACTGGTGTAAGGTGTTTTGCAGCAGCAGACATGACAATGCGACCGACCCTGGCACTACCTGTATTAGAACCATCAGAGCACAAAGAAAAAAAGTTATGAGATAAATGTCTTATCTTATATAAAACACATGTAAATACTGATAAATCTGTTTGGTATTCCCGGATTTGATAGGGATATTCCTATATATGACATGTTGAAGAGAAGAGTGAAGACAAAAAGCCACCTGTGTAAAGTATCTTGTCCCACTTCTGCTCCAATAATGCAGTTGTTTCAGGAACAGCTCCTTCCACAACTCTTATGGCAGAGTTATCAAGATAATCTTTGAGAAGATTTGCAAGAAGTGATGATGTAGCTGGAGAGATTTCTGATGGTTTCAGAACAACTGCATTTCCAGCTGAAACAGCCCCGATTACAGGATCCATTGATAGCACTGAAGATGGGATAACTCAATTTTAGAAGGATTTCAAAAATAAAATGGTGTAAAATCATGAATATGGCAGAGGTTTTTCTCAGATATGAGTATGCGTTTTAATGTGTGAGATGTGTAAGAAAAATAGTATCTTTGATGTTTTTACTACATACAGAAGGGAAAGTTCCAGGTTGAGATGACCAATACAACTCCTAATGGTTCTGAAACGATCTCTGCTGATGATGGGTATGTTGTAATTGAAGTGTTCACCTGAAAGGAACAGAACAAAGAAAGTGGTAACCTGAACTGATAAACATTAAGCCATTTTAACTTAGAACTTGTTTTCACTGTTATTTATGAGCCATGACAATTACCTTTTCAGGCTTCATCCAATGCTTTAGTTCTTGAATTGCCTCGCTACATGCAGATTTTGCCTGGGAAACCTGCATTAGATAGTGTGATGATATTAGGATATTCTATATTAGTGTAAATAGCATATTATCCTGTCATAATGAGCCAGGCCCATCCCTCCTCTGTGTGTGTATACCTCTTCTCTGATCATGAATATATTGCACATGCATAAAGGGTAAGGTGATGACAAGAAGAGTCATATATCTCTGAAGCATAGAAAGAAGCAAAAACACAAAAAAAATGTTGACCTCAGATATGAATGCTTCAAATGCAGGCTTAGCAAGGTCTTTTTGAAGCGCTTCAATAATGTCCTCCTCCTTTTCTTCTAGCATCTTGGCTATGCTCTCCAACTGCGAAATCCGCCATTCATAGCTCTTTGTCCTTCCAGAATTGAAGTTTTTTCTGAGCTCTTTAACCAGTAAATTAGCTGTCTCTCCATCAAATACTTGCTTCTCTTCCACTTCTGGGATTACTGATAGAGTCGCTGAACACCTTCACAAGATAAAACATCACAAGAGAACCAAACTTGAAGCTCCAGAGATATGAAAAACATATATATATATGTGTGTGTGTGTGTGTATAGAGAGAGAGAGGGGGGGTTTACGAGAATGGAGAGAAACGAACACAACGGTGGTTGAAGTAAATTTGCTTCTGAAAGCTCTTGCTGTTCAAACGTTGGGGAAAGAAGGCTCTGCTACCGACTGGGGCAGGACTGTTTCTCAGCACGCAAAAATTGCTGTGACCGTAAAATTTGCAGTTTCTGCAAACAAGTTCAAGCAACTCAACAACTGTGAAAATTAAAAAATTGAGCACTAAATTAAAAAAAAAAAAAAAGGAGAGAGAAGGAATAAAACATACCTTCCAGATAAGAACGACGGAAGAGAGAGGCTGTCCATGGTCGAATACAACAGAACTACGGTGGTGGTGGTGGCCTAGAAGACAAGTGAAGGGAAGATGTAAGTAATATGATTTCTGAGCCATGAAAATTTGAATGGCAATACCGAACACAGAGAGAACTCGCTTACCGTGGCCCCGTATTGAACATGAACAGCACAACCGGCGAGATAAACGTTTATGTTTTCATATAAAAATAGAGATTATCGAAGAGTCACCTCATGGTGAAGTGAAATGTCCTGGTCGGAACTGTGATTATTACGAGTTTCAAGCCGCGTGCTTCATAAGTTCAAAAACTGTTTCAAATTAGGATTTTCCTTCACACTTTTACATAAAACCAAATCATGGTTCACACCATACAAAATAAATATATAAGAAAAATTTTATTTGATTTACATAAAAACATTTTAAAAGTATTTTTTTGGATTTTTAAATAACAAGTATACTCTTATTAAGAGCCCCATATGCACAAGAAAAGGTACGCAGAGAGAGAGAGAGAGAGAGTTCTGATAAGTAGGAAGCTGAGTAAAGTACTGAATTTGTTACAGTTTTATTAATCCCCCAGATGAGCCAGAACTTTTTTTTTTAGAATATGTTATTTGCTAATATCATTTTTATCTTAAAATAAAAAAGCAATACGGAACCGAAAGGTGGCATGAGGAGATGGGAAAGTGAAGAGGGAACATGTGGAGGGATTTGAGAAGCAGAGAAGTCAATTATTTGAGTACCATTTCCGGGCAAGACAAAAGCTACGAGTACGAGCCTGGAAAAGCAGTAAGCGGGCAAGTGGCCCCATATCTGAACGTGGACACGAGAATATCACCACCATCTTTCTCCCCATGCGTCTCCCCTCAACGACGAAACTTCGACATCAAATCCATCGTGGGTGGGGCTTTGTGGCCACTGTCCAAGAGTTCTGTGGTGTGAATGAAAATGAACAGTCATAATACATCTGGTTCTTTCTTTTTCAACGAGGATTCCATTTGTTCTCTTAGTTTTAAAAAGGTTCACTGCATCTGAGAATATTTTTTTCATTACATCCAGTAATTTAAAATATTTTATGATGTAATATGAAATATTTTTTCAGATATATTCAGTACCAGAAAATATTTTTTAATGCATCTAATATTGTAAAGCATTTTTTAATATGCATCTATCAGTCAAAAATATTTTTTGGTGCATCTGGCATTAAGACAAAAAATATTTTAAAGTGCTAAACGCACCTAAAAAACACTTCGGTATAGTAGATGTATCACAAAATATTTCAGGGTTTTAAATGTACTTGAGAAAATATTTTGAGATGGTGGATGCACTTTAACCCATTTTAAAAAGTATATTTTTAATTCTTTAACCTTAAAATTATTATTCTTAAATGATACTTTTTGTAACAATCATAGTTATTTTGAAAAATAAACTTAATACCTTAGTATTTGAGAATATTTTATCAACACTCAAGATCTTAATATAATCATATTTGGCAATAATTTTAAAATTAAAAGATTAAAAGTATATTTTTAAAAGTTAAAAAAACTAAATTAAAACCTTGTGAAAAATTAGAGGACTAACATTATATTTTACCCTATTTTTGGGTCTATGTATACATATAAGAGCTAGTTAATTAATTTAAATATATTAAAAAAATAGTTAAGTTAATTATTTGTAATAAATAAGTTTTATCTTTACTAAAATATTATTACTAATTATGTGTAATAGGTAAAACTATTATTTGATAGAACCTTTAACATGTGCAACCATTATAAGAACTATTTTAAAAAAATGAACAAACATGGGAGATAAAATAGATTATAATCTTATATTTAGGATTAAATTAAGTGTCAAATTAGTTTTTATATTAAAAATAAGAAGAAGTATCATTTTTTTTTGCCAGATTAGATCCTCTTAGAATTTCTTTTCCACTTTTAAATTAAAAAATGGTTCAAATATAATATTTCTTTAAAAATATTATTATTAAAATAGAAGCAAATAAATTTAAACTTGTTGAGAGTTAATCTGAACAATCCTCACATGTAGTATAAAAAATTTTAATAATGATTTTGTAAAATATCACATATCAACCATCCCTTTTTTTGCTACATATGTGTATTAATTCTATTTAAGACATAGTAAATATGAGTATTTTTTTATTTTATTTCATCTAAAAATGGAGAAAAAATTTTGAGAAGAAAAGAAAGAAAAGGACTAAGAGGGTGGTGATTTGGTTTGTAAGGGGTGTTTGATAACTATTAAAAGTGTTTTTTTCGTAAAACGAGACAAACTCTTACATATATTTATTTCGCATATCATAAAAATACTTTTAAAATTATAGTTTGGTTTCCACTTAAATACCTCTTATTCCTTGTTGGATTAATAGATGGCATGGCCCGTTAAAGTCCCAAAGGTTTAATCACAGATACTATATTAAAGTTACAATAAATTTAGTGATCCACAAATGATAAATTTAATAGAATTTAGGGAAAATGGCGTAAAAAGAAATTAAAAAATTACAACATTCCAATTTAGACACTTCAAATTTTTAAAAGAGAAAGTCATGCCTAATCTGGTATTTTACAAATGTAATTAAATGACAAAAATGCATTTGTATCAAAAAGTTCATTAACAAATTGTGAATTGGTAGTGACAAGTATTGAACAAAAAATGTATCAGCAATGACAAGTTACTTATTAATAAGTTATGAATTTACAATAACAAGTGTTGAACAACTAATGACAAGAAATGTACTAGCGATAACAAGTTTGATATATATTTTTTTTAAAAAAATCTGATATAAGGACGTTTTAGTCATTTAACTATATTTGTAAAATTATCAGATTAGGTTCCATTTTCTCCTGTGAAATTTTGATATCTTGGGCATTTGAATTGAAATATTATAATTTCAACTTTTTATGTCATTTTTCCTAAAATTTATTTATTTTTTATGGAACTAAAAAAATAACAAATTTGCTATAGCTAAATTAAGAGGATCAATACTTCTGAAAATTGAATGAAATTTCATGTAACCACTATTACTGCAATCTCTCAATAGCTAGACGCGGTAAAACGGGTTGACCTACAAGTTATGAGTTAGCTCATAGTGGGCTCGTCCCATTAAGGAGTGAGTTGGCGGGTTGACAGGTCAACTTTTATCTATTTTTAAAGTTTTTTTTTGCATATATATTTAAATTTTTGTAAATTAAATTATAAATTTTTATAGACCAAATTCTTCTTATTTTTATATTTTTATATAATTATATAATTAAATTATACTTAAAAATTAACATATAATTTATTATTAATATTTATTTTATTAGTATAAAAATTGTAAAACAATAAAAAAATAAGAAATCAAATTTAGAATCAAAGTCTCTAACAAAATATAAAATTATATATAAATTACGTAAAATTGATAAAAAATTTTCTTATTAAAATAAAAATATAAATTGTAAAAAAAATTTAAAAAAAAGGCTAGCAAGCTAGTCGTGGTGGGTTATAGGTTGACGGATGCGTGCTAAAAAAACATATCAAAATGATCTTTATTTTCTTCAATCTAACTCGCCGTCTTATAAGGAGTTAGCAGGTTGATTTCAAGAGTTTAACCCATATTATCGACCATATCCAAAACATATGAAAAGTGGGATTCGGATCTTTTCCCATCTCAACAGAAAGGGAAGATGTTGATGGCTGGGGACTTGTGAATTCCATTTGTTTTTCTAAATATTAAAAAGAAAAAAGAATAAGGTGATTGTTTTAATTTTTTTAGGCACAGATTTGAATATTAACAAATATTAAAAATATTTTTAAAAAATTGTATGAAACGGAGAAACTCCCTCTAACTGCCAAAAGCGATCTCAGGTGGGGTGCCGAAGAATTGGGGTTGAATTCTTGTGGTTATGGGCGTTGAGAAGGACTTCTAGGAACACGACACAGGATAAGGAGGAGATGATTTCTATTTTGAGCTTGGATTTAATTTTAAATATAATATATTAATTTATTTTATTTTTTTACTTCTTATTTTTTTTCAAATTAATTTATCCGTATTTGAAATCTAACGTCATATAAAAATATTGTAGGGAACTCATACATCTGCCAGGTAAATTAATGCCCCCGAGACCCTAATGGTTATGTTACTCTTATTATTAAGAAAAATTTGGTTAAAAATTTTTGTTTGAAAACTTAATTAGTGAAAGAGATCTAAATTTAAGCGAGTGTAACTATGATCCATAAATGCAACTTTTCTTACATTATATGCAATATATCATCAATAATATACAACAACCATCAATATGGAAGTTCTTTGCACACATTGTAAGATATATTATACATAACAGAAGAAAAGTTGTACACAATCAAATTTATATTTTTTTTAGCTAATTAAGTTTCCAAACAAAATTTTTTTACCAAATTTTCCTGTTATTAATCCGTTTCCTCCGCAACTTAGTTTGAATATGTTGATCCCTCTAACTTTATGCCTGTCTGGCCCTTGCTGGTCCCAAGCCGCATCTTGCTAGAATCCAATTTCCATAATGTTTGCTTTTTTCCCGGGAAATAAGAGAAAACCATGTTGAAGGTATTCATATTTGGGAAAATGACAGATAAAGAAGCTTCAAAATGTGAAATGCCAATTTGGGAAGTTAAGGAAATGTAATTACCCATAGGGAAGTCCTTCCCAAATTGAAAATTTAAAATTTAGTGAAATGACAAAAATGCCCTTTGTTCTTTTTTTTTTTTTTAAAAAGAAACCCAGCCCCTCACCGGTGGCCTGCGACGGTGACCACCGCCGGCGACTGGCCTCTGATGACCGCCGACCGCCTCTGGCCACCGGTGTGGTGGCTGCCGGTAAAGGATTTTTGTGACAAGATTTTTTTTTTTGAATGGGATAATATTGGTTCAAAGTGACGCGGGTGGGATTTGATCCCACAACCCCTTGGCCACTTGGACCAACAAAAGGGAAGATGACCATTGGGCTATCAAAGATTTCTTAACCTTATAATACAAGCAAAAATATAAGTTAACTCTTTTACTGTGACTCCAGCTCGTGACAACAATTTATCTGAGGATGACAAGTCTTAATTGAGAAATAACAAGTCTAAATTTGATATTAACAAGACAACTTTTCCTTATACATAACAAGAAATACCGAATAAATTGTTGTTATTTTTCAACAAAGACGTGTTATTTTTAAATAAATTATGATCATTTTTAATTAATGCACATGCTGCTATTTGTTATGTATAAGGAAAAGTTGCTTTGTTAATATCAAATTTAGACTTGTTATTTCTCAATTAAGACTTGTCATCCTCAGATAAATTGTTGTCACGAGCTGGAGTCACAGTAAAAGAGTTAACTTATATTTTTGTTTGCATTATAAGGTTAAGAAATTTTTGATGGCCTAATGGCCATCTTTTTGTTGGTCCAAGTGGCCAAGGGGTTGTGGGATCAAATCCCACCCTCGCCACTTTGAACCAATATTATCCTATTCCAAAAAAAAAAAATCTTGTCACAAAAATCCTTCACCGGCAGTCACCACACCGGTGGCCGGCGCTGGTGGCCAGAGGCGGTCGGCGGCGGTGGTCGCCGGTCGTCGGCCACCAGTGAGGGGCTGGGTTTTTTAAAAAAAAAAAAAAAGAACAAAGGGCATTTTTGTCATTTCACTGAATTTCAAAATTCCAATTTGGGAAGGACTTCCCTATGGGTAATTACATTTTTTTAGCTTCCCAAATTGACATTTCACATTTTAGAGCTTCTTTATCTGTCATTTTCCCTTCATATTTTTTATTTTTATTTTTAATCTGATACCTATGCTTTTTTTCCCTCTTCTTTAAATCACTTAAATTTATTTTTTTAGCAACATTAGCTCTTGTAACTTTGTTCTATTATGTATTTTCAAAATGGTTTTCCCAAAATAAAAAAGAGTTAGAGACTAGTGAGTTCAGTCTAACAAAAAAAACTAGTTCTTCACAATATGGCGAGTCAAGTTTTGAATTTTCATTGGATGCTCATGTTTAGCTGCTGGATTGCTTCTAGTAGAAGTATATCTAGGTTTAGCAGTAACAACAATAACAAGTCTTATCTCATTAGATATGATCAGTTACATAGATCATACAATGCTGTTGTATTCTATTAACAATTAAGTTTTTAGATACGTGGTTGTCCAGCCAATGGGAGAAAAAAGAGAGCCTGAAGCTGATAAACAGTTAAACAACAAAGTTTATAAGGCTAGGAGACAAATCCGAGCCGACAGTCCGAACAAGACAATCCAATTTTCATTAATATCAAAGCCACCCTGCAATGTGTTTCACCAAGAAGAGAGAAATGCAGCAGCCAGCAAGAAAAGGACAATAAATTAAGTTGGAATCAAATGGAAACAGTCGGAAAAGGAAGCCTATTTACCTCTTTGTCTCTAACAATGGCGACAAGTCGATGATGAACAGAATGAGATGGGTTGAAGATGACGATGGAGAGAAGAGGGTGGAAATGGAAAAGTACGGTAAGCCGTTGGAAATAATAATGGAGGATTTTGAATTTGGAAGAGTAGCTATGAACAAGCTTATATATAGGATGAGTTTGAAAATCATGACAGAGGTAAGAGAAGAAACTAACGTTTGGACTCTGGAGAGCTGTGGAAAATGTGAAGAAAAAGGAAAAGGTTTCTTTGGATCCTGGATCGTGATTTACATTTATTTATCTGCATTAAAACATTAGTTAAGGTTTTTTCTTGTCCAAAAAATATTAGTTAAATTTAATTAAAAGCAATAAACAAAAGCTATTAACAACTAATGAAATATAGTTAATATTTATGCAAAAGTTGTGAATAACTTACAAAATTGACTTTATTATTTGTTAAAACATTGAAATGCATTCGACACCAACACAACAATTGTGAATGATTGGCAACTCTCAGCTTCTTTTTTTTTTTTTTTGGTCTTTTGATATTTTCAAGTTCCTTCCCAATAAATTATGTGTTTATATTTGTAGGTTTTGAAATTAACTTAATCATATAGTCACATGAAAATATAAAAATAATTAAAATTTAGTTAATAAAAGTTTGTAGTTCAATTTCCAAATTTAAAAACATCTGTTTTAAAAGTGCAAAAAATAATTGAAGAGAATGTGGCTTAGCAGGCCAAGTGGTCAACCCAGTCTTGCGGGGCTCGGGTTTGACTGAATCCTATCCACAAGAGGAGCCCGACCTGCAGGTTGCGGGCCGCATTTCCAGCTTCTTACGTGTGCGTCGCGTGCTTGCCACACGACTAAGGCGCGTCTAGTCGTGGATCTCGCGCCTGATGGCAAAGCTATAAGTTGCTCGTTGCTCTCCCGAATTCGAGACGAAAGTTGTAGTTTTTGGGAGATCTCTGAGTCGCCGATAACCAGCGACAAGCCCAAAGTGATTTTCCACACCCGAAAATTCCGAAACCGACTTCAAGTTCAACATTTCAACACCAAAATAATGGAAATAACCAAATCTCTTGGTCTTCATTCTAGATTTCCTCTATTCCCCGGATTTATACCTTTCCTGTTTCAGCCTGATTTGGGGCTGTATTATCGGCCACTTAAACGGTCAAATTTGACGAATCTTTGCTGGTCAAGTATCTCCTTGTAAGTTTCCTTTTTTGGTTTGCCTTTAATCAATTATACATACTCTTTCTCTTGAAGAGCGTATCTGTGATTCTTCGCATTAATCTCACTGCGTTTAATGTATATGTGCTTCCTATTCTGATTTTTTCCTGTTAGTAGTATCTCTCTATTTTCCTGAAGAGTTGGGAGCATTGGACAAACCTTCGGAATTTCATGATTGGTCATACCGTCTTCTTCTCAGCACGTTTTGTAGTTACAGTAATGAGGGGCACACTGGAGTTGGAGGTATTAGTTAGGCATTTTAGTTTGGGTGATTGAATCCCAGTTTCATTCAGGATTGACATCAGTTGTTTTTCATTTTGCTTCTGTTATCTCTTGGTTTCTAGTGATATGGGCAAAGGGTTGTCAAAGCTTGAAACTTCACCTCTGGTGAGTATGTGTAGAGAGAGAAGAGAGTTTATCAAAGCTGCTGCATATGGTCAGTTTGACCTAGTTTCAGCCTATGTCATGTATTTAGAATCCTTGTTAGACGTAGGCAATGCTCTTAACCAGTATGTGGAAGATGAGTTACTTATTTTAGACGACAATTCTCAGGATTCTGGTTCTGATTGTGAGCCATCTGAGGAAGCCTCTCACCTGGAATTTCCATCCTCTGACCCTGTAGTGAATTTGGATTCATTAACTGACCATATTCACAGTGACATGGAAATACCGAGACTCCCTATTACAGAGAATCAAGACCCATCTGCAGCCAATCTGAGTATAAAATTCGTGGAAACCAGACAACATGAGATGCCAGGGGTGATTCATGGGCAATCATGGAGTGTGCCCTCAAGACTTCCCCATCATAGTTATCAGGAGAACACTCACACTCATGTGGACGTGTCGCATGAAGATACTGTGCACATCAAACATAATCAAAGATTTTCATTTAACAATAGATGGGAAAATCCACAAAGTCGTGAGAGGTATCCTCAGCTTGTAAATCAGGGCTTTCCTGGATCTTCAATGGGTTTTTCCTACTATGATGATAGGAATCTCCATTGTCCCGCTGAGGCAATTTCTATGGCTATACCCTCCAGTTTTCCAAAGTTCCATAGGCATGTAACTGATCAAAATCCCCCACCCATTGCTTCTCCTACTCCTCCCCCACCTCAAGTCTCTACATGGGATTTCTCATATTTATTCAACTTGAATGATGATAATCATTATAAAAATCTTCATTTTAGTTCCAGCTATAACACTAGGACCAATAGTAGCGATTGTGATGTGAGAGAAGTAAGGGAGCGAGAAGGAATTCCTGATTTAGAAGATGAAACAGAACAAGGTTCAATGGACGCAGGATTTGATGAGAAGGGGTTGAAAAGAGCGAATCTCAAATCAGGTGATGGACCTTCATGTGGAACACAGTTGAGTTCTGATAGAGATGCATTCATGGATGAAGAAAATGCACCTAAAGATAGCTGCAATGTCGCTGAGGAAGAGATTGAAGCTGATTCTGAAGTAGTCACGTCAAAGAACTTGGAGCTTAGGATAATGGAAGGTGAGAGTTATGATGCAGAAGAAGCAATGGTACTAAGCAGTAAATCTCTAGGAACAAGTTGTGTTTCCTCACCAGTTTGTAGTGGTAGAGTGGGTCTTAAGGAAGCAATACAGGATATAAAGGACGAATTTGAAAATTTATTTAATTTTGGAAAAGAATTCTCAGCAATTATTGAGGTGGGCAAGCTACCGTATCACTCCTTGAGCACCAGGTTAAGGGGTAGGACATTTGTGCGTAATAATGTTAATTTTATCCATTTTTGTCACATACGACATGCTTTTTTTTTTCCCCCTCCTGTCTTTGTTCTATTCAAATGTCAAAATGTCCGTGAAGAATGCTATGGTATTATGACTTCCTTTTTCTTATTTTAGAGAATACTTTAGAGAAACTTCAAAAAATATCCATAAAATGTGATCCCACTATTAGGCCCCATTTGATACGCTAAATGGAATGAAATAGAGAAGGGAATATAATGAGAAGGTAAATTTATGGAT
This sequence comes from Neltuma alba, assembly GCF_004799145.2. Taxonomy (NCBI): domain Eukaryota; kingdom Viridiplantae; phylum Streptophyta; class Magnoliopsida; order Fabales; family Fabaceae; genus Neltuma; species Neltuma alba. Next base: position 102,273 of record NW_021633428.1, read on the forward strand.
AGAAAGTGACTCTAATACCCTTGCTTTAAAAGAAAATACTCACATCTAAGAAACATTTGAGTAATGATTGCATGGTTATAATAGATATTGCACTTTTTGGTAATTTTGATTCCTTTTCCTTTGCGAACCAAATGAAGCCTGTTTCTAACTTGTTATGACAGATGATGTGCACAGGAGCATTTGATTATTCAATCTTGTGATTCGAAGTGTAGAATAAAGCAGATATGAAAGTAAAAGGAAGGAAACGAAGATATAGGAAAGGAAGAAAAGTCCGGAACTCTAAATTCATGGAGCTGAAATGATGAAAGCAGTAAGCAAAACTTGGGTCATTTGTTCAATCTGACTGAGATCAGTTGGACTTGTCAGTTCTTTGAACAATGAAATGCAACATTTTGGCTTAAACTAAACATGGCATTTTGTTTGGCAGTTTTTTGAATCATACAACGTGAGATTTCAGCAGTCCATTCTACTAGCAGCTACGATAGCAATTGGCATATCTCACCAACCCAATTTCACGTGGGAGACATGGCGTGGTCTTGGTTTCTAGAAGAATGGACGGCTTAAATCTCCCCTTGTATTATTTAAAAATTTAAAATCTTACGTAACAAAGTAAATGTTTCATTTTTAAGCTATTGTGTATGATTATTCCAATAGGCACTTCCTCTTGTGTCCTGTTAAATTACACCAGTAACCCAAATTTTGCCTACTCCTTTCCATCATTTTAGCTCCACAAGGATCTGTTTGCTGAAGGAGAAGCAGTTAGGATTTGCTTGACTTTTGACTGTAGCTTGTATATATCCTTAATAAATAGATGCTATCTGATTAACATATAAATTGGGGTATTGTTAATAGAAAATCAAATGTGCCATTCGGGGGAACCAATACAAAAATTGTCTCTTGATGCACAACAATGAATTATAAGGGACATCGTAATGCATGAATCAGAACTTCTTGTCCAGTGTGTCAGTCTGATGTGAATACTAATGAGATAGTCTGGCATTTTTGTGGATTTCTGTCAGGTAGCAGTAATTTTTCATGTCAAAATGAGACGCAGTAATTTTAAGTTGCATTGTTCTTGTACGTACCTTTAGGCGGCTGCAATGGCACTCTTGAGGCTACAACTAAAACTTAGCAAATTATGTCCTCCTTTGCAGGTTTTGCTTCTCCTGTTCTGGGACTGATTTTTCCTTCAGTACAGAAATGTTTTCACCCTCCTTCACGTATTCAGTCAGACCAAATAACTCGTAAAGGACAGCTGCTGTGCAGTACTAACAAGACAGACAATCAAGGACATGTTTTTGCAAAGTTTGTTGAGCTTTCATCCATTTTGGAGCAGCTGTATATGTGGGGAAAAAGACTTTACAGGGAAGTTGTGGTAAGAAATCTCTTAAACGTATAAAATTGTATGCCTCCTTCTTTGATAGTGTAAAAAATAAAATTTTTTTCCCCGTTTAATTAATTCAAATGGCAGGGTGAAGAAAAACTTCGGATTCTCTATGAGAAAAGATATAAGAGGCTCAGAGATCTGGATGGTCATGGTGCAGAACCAGATAAGATCACTGATGCCTGGTCCTCTGTCAGACATATGCAATCTGAAATTAATATAGCTGTTGCATCTATTTGTGTGGTATCAAGAGCGATAGACAAGTTAAGAGATCACAAGTTGCTTCCTGAACTCTATAAATTAATTGAAGGGTATGATAGGTTTTCTCTCTCATTATCTTATATGGATTCATATGCTATTAATATACGATGCTGTCGAAATTATCTATGAATTCGTTGAAAGATTTCTCTTGGCCATGAACATGTTAATTCTCTCTCTCTCTCTCTCTCTCTCTCTCTACACACTTCTATGAGACACTAGGGATGGGTCCTTTTATCCTCCACAATGCTTGTTTGAGGCAGCATGTTAGGCAGTTCATTGCAATGCATTTGCTTTGGTTTTATTTCTATTCATTTAATATGCCTATTTTGCATATTACTTTGGTGGATTTGCCTTTTGTTTGCTGGGTATCTTCCGAATTTTTTATGTCTTTGTGACCTTGATTGTCCCTGTAATCTTTAATTCCAAATAATAGTTTACTAGCAAAGCACACTTGAATCTAGAATAAAAGGTGGGTAATACAGTTTGAATTCGGGTGTTTCTAGGACTTGTCAAATTAATGATTGCAAAACGAGGTTGAGGTAAAGATTCAATACCTGAATTATAGTATGGAGGAAGATTCGTACACCTATTTACATGGTTTTTTCTTTTCCTGATATGATTATTCAATGTTGTTTTATAGATTAATCAAATTGTGGAAGTATATGGGTTCATGCCACTTCAAACAATTCCAAATCATCACGAAGGCCAAAAGTCACGTACATATTTTAGATCCAAGTAGGAATCGTTCAAACCCAGGGGCTACTTTAAGACTGGAAAGGATGATCTTGAACTGGGGTATATGCTTTAGTAATCTTGTCAACACACAGAAGGACTTTGTGAAGTACTTGAACGAGTGGCTTCTAAGGTGTGTGCTCCAAGAACCTGAAGAAATTGTAAATGGGACTGCCCTTTTCTCTCCAAGCAGGATTGGAGCTCCTCCCATTTTCAACTTATGCAATGACTGGTACCGTACTATCGACTCAATTTCAGAACTGGGAGTTTCGAAAGCCTTTTCTGATTTTGCCTCAAGCTTGAACCATTTATATGAGAAGCAGAAAGAGGAACAAGCACAAAAAGCTGGAGTGGATTACCTCTTGAGGGACTACCAGGACAGACTTAAAACCCTTCATAAGAAGAATCGCATGAGCTTTCACCATAATTTTTCTCCTATTATGGCAGCCTTGAGGGATGGCGAAGAAGCTGAAGTTCCTTTATTGGAGGGGTTTGATGAGAGTTTAACAGTATTAGGGAAAAGAATGGTTGAACAGAGGGCAAAACACCGAGAGGTTATAAGACAGGTCAATGACACTGCTTCATGTTGCTTACAAGTGGGTTTATCTCGCATTTTTGAGGAATTAGGAAGCTATTGTTTAGAAAATCTGACAGCCTATGAGCTGCTTAGACTACCAAATGCTGCGTCCCATTATCCGGGAACGCTTGAATTTTGACAGAAGTGTGTGTGTGTGTGTGTGTGTTCGAAGTGTAAAATATGACATGTAGGGTATATTCGAGCGAAGAATGAAAATTTGGGTTATGTTGGAAGGAGAGTATAAATCGGTTCCCCAACGTTTAAATCGATTTTAGAGCTATGTACTGAACCGTGACATTGGAAGATGATGGATTGATGGGTCTTTCTCTACTAGACCCTCCCATTTGAGAGACTTAATGAGGCATTAATTTCTTCTTGCAACTGATGATTTTATTCAGGCCTTTTTGCAAAGATTATGGTGGAGTGAAATATAAAGATGGATTGAAAAAATGTGAATGAGAAAGCAGTGTTTAATGGGTTTGATGTAAACCCCACTACTTTATCAATGTAATCCTGCGTTTATGTTCTCATTTTCTTCATTATTCCGCTATTTGTAGTACTGCATCTGGTTTTAAATATAAGAGCTGGTTGACTAATTTGAGTAAATTAAGAAAATAAGTTAAGTTAGTTATTTCTAATAAATATGTATTGTTTTTCTTAAAATATTCTTGTTAATCAAGTTTATTAGTTAGAACTACCATTATCAGAAGGATTATCTTGGGAAATGATAGATAAATATGAAAGATAAAGAGAATTGAAATCTTTTATTTATGACCAAAATAAAAGTCAAATAAGATTTTATATTAAGGATGGAGGTAGTATTTAATCTTTCTTGTTTGTGAACATTTTTGTTTATTTGGCTTTGATTAGAGTAGAACTCAAATAAATAGTTAGACGTGGACTCTTTAGCTTATGTGAATTTTGACATATTTTGTTAGCTTCATTTCATTGACAAATAGTGGGTAGATATTATAAAAATTTGAAGTATTTTGTTAGACTTTCAAACGAAATAAATTCCTTTATAAAATAAATATTGGCATTATATTTTTTTTATTACTCCTCCGGTCCTTAATATAGGACCCAATTGTTGAGTTAGTTTTGGTCCTAAATATAAGAATTATTTTTCATATTTATTAATTTTCTCTAAATTACCCTTATGGATACTCTCTCAACTATAATCAAGTAGAAGAAGGAAAGGAGGTATTAAGAAAGATGATTATGGTGTTTTAAGAAAAACATGTCATATCTTTTATAATTAACTAACTTATTTAACTTTCTTAATCTAATCAAATTAGTTAAATGGATCTTATATTAAAGACTGGAGGAGTATTTCAAACTTATCATTCATTTAAAATACAGGCGTAGTTATTTATTCATCAGTAGGGCTTTGTTTGGTTCAATAAAGGGGAGGGGAGGGGAGGAAAAAGTATGAGTTTTGCTTGGTTGGAGGAAAAGAGAGGGGATGGGAGATTTCTTATTTGATTCAGGAGGAGAATGGAAGGGAGTTAATTATAAGTTAACAAATATATCCTTACCTCTTTATTTAGATTTCTTTATTATTTTATTATGATATTTATATCATAATTATTATTTTCTAATTTGTGAATATAAAAAAACCAGATACCTTGAGAATAAATAGATTATAAATAATCATATATCAAAATAAATGTCAATAAAAAAATTATAATTTTTAGCATATTATATAAATTATAAATAAATTTATGCTACAAGTTTTGAACTACTGCATCCTTAATTATATAATGTGCACAACCTCACATACTTAATTAGATAATGCAGAAAGTTTTGTGTAAAAAAATGAAACTGAAATGAATGAGATGAAAGATCAGACAAAAAGAAAAGATATGAAAGATTAATGATAGAGTACATGAGAAATGATGAAATCAGAGAAAAACATATGTAGAAGAAAAAAGAACCTCTAAGGAGTTAAAAAAAATCCCGTAGAAGAATAGTAGGAGCTGAAAAGAAAAAAAACAAGAAAAAAAGTTTTTACTGAAAAGGATAAACTTGAAATATTAAAAAATTGATATGGGTAATTTAGTCAAGATAAGATATAATATTTCTCTTCTTTTTAAAAAATCCTAATTTTGGAGAGAAGTAAAAAGAAAGGAGGAGAGCACTAAATGACAAAAAAATTTTCCTCCCCTCCCCTCTTTTTTCCTGAACCAAACACAATTTCTCCTCCCTTCCCATCCCTCCAAAAACCTTCCAACCAAACAAAACCTAGAAGGCCAAAAAAATTATTGGTGATTAAGTTCCTATAAATGAATAAACATTAGCAGATGTGGGAGAAAAGAGTTTCTTAGTTAGATTATCTGGTCTTTAATATAATATGCATTTTGTAGTGCAAATATATTAAAATATTGTCGGGGAATAACCTCAAGCACCTTTTTTTATTTTTTTTAAATATGAGGTTGTGAATTAAAATAGAGTTAAAGTATGCCTAGCACCTCAAACTATTTTTTCAGGTATATTTAATGTTCTGAAGTATTTTTGATGCACCTAATTGCTTGAAATAATTAAAATAGTGCACCTGTGACAAGCTGTGACCCTTTTTTTTTTTTTTAAATAATATATATTAAAATATTATTATTTTATTATAATAATAAAATATTTTTTTGAATTTTTTTAATATTATAATAAAATATTATTATATATATTTTTACATAAATCCCTAAAAATTAATTTAGGATATTACAGCACATGTCAACAGAAATGTTATGTTAACCGCTAATCTCATGACTGAGTTCAAATTTGACCCAAAAAATCCTACTTGGCAGCTGATGTGTATTTTTTGCTTTCTCAAAATTTAATTTATTTTGTTTTTTCCCTTTTAAAACTAAAGATCGATTGATTCAGAGCAAGAGAGGGGTTCAATCTTCTACCCCATCTTTCGTTGGGGGACCTAGAGGTTTTCTTCGACGGAACAAATCAATTGGGGTAAGTGTTGATTTGTAATGGAATGATTCAAAATCCAAAACGAAGGATGAAAATCTTATTACTCCAGTAGCTATGATGATCCCTGCAACAATACGCACGAGAGTGGCGTGAGTAAACCTAGCTTTCCTTGTCCTGTTCACCAGATAAGCAAAAAACAGCAGTGAAAAAGGGGGTGGTTGCTCCAATGGCCTGATTAAAAGATACCGGGATGTACTTGAGCGAGATGTTTTCACAAATGATGAAGAAGCAGAAAACGACACTCAGCCCACAAATTTTCACCAGCTGGTTTGTCAATTTTATGCTTTGGAATGGGACAACGTTCATCTCCGCCAGCGGAAGATGGGGTTGAAGCTTAAACCCTAATTTTTTTTCTCTCTTTTGCTCTGCGTTACTCCATCAATTACTCTTTTGTTTTAAAAGAAAACAACATGGCAAAAATTAAAAGCTTTAAAAGAAAAGAAAAGAAAAACTAAATGTTGAGTAAGCAAAAACCATATCGGTAATTTGCTAAATGGGGTTTTTTGGGTCAAATCTGAACTGATTTATGAGATTAACGGTTAAACATAATATTTCTATTGATCTTGTGAACCCTAAAGATACATGAAAAAATAGTTTGAAGTGCGTTCAGTAAAGTATTTATGATAAAAAATACGAATGTATCATCCAAGAGCTATGACGAAAAAAATAATACAGTTCTGAATATATTAGTTAGTTTATAGTTATAAATTAGTGATATTATCATAAATTCAGGTATTTAATATTTGGGTTAAGGTACGCCCAGTACCCCGAACTATTTACCCAGGTGCGTCCAGTGGCCTAAAGTAATTTTGGATGCAGCTAGTGTCCTAAACTAATTAAAATGGTGCGTCCATATCCCAGGCTAACAGAAATGTTATGTTTAACCTTTACTTTCCTGATTCAGTTTAAAGTTGACCTCAGATATTCTAAATGGTAGACATATGGACATTTGATATGTATTATTCTACCTCAAAATTAAATTTATTTCCTTCCTCTTCTTCTAAATAAATTGACTTTTGAGTAAGAATAATACACATCAGGTGCCCATGTGTCTATCGTGTAGAATATCTAGGGTCAACTTTAAGCTGAATTAAGAAAGTAACGGTTAAACATAACATTTCTGTTAGCTTGAGATATGAACGCACCATTTTGATTAGTTTAAGACACTGGATGCACCTAAAATTATTTTAGGCCATTGAAAATACCTAAGTAAATAGTTTGGAGTATTAGACGTACCTTAACCCTTAATATTTTAATACTCATATTGATTCGTAGTGGTAGGTGATAAGGGTAAGGAAAAAATGATCAGGAAATCGGGGAACCTCTCAAAGGGAAGCAATAAAAAATAGGAAATATAATCAATTTTCACGTTAATCAAAGTGAATAACAAATTACAGGATCGCGATTATACGACGCGATTCACCGTCGACGCAACGGAAGCGCATCGTGGAAGCAGAAAAGCCATACGTAGCTTCCTTTGTCTCGCCTGGCCCGTGCCTTTCTTCTTCATCGACAAACCCTAAAACTGCCGATAGAATTTTATTTGAATGCCATTCTATTCATCTCGTCATGGCTCACATTGCCTCAACTGCTTCAGCCACATTCTTGGCTCTCCAGCGTATGCTCTTTTCTTCTTCCTCTTTCATATTCTGTTATTTATCATTTGATGAAGCACTCCCGATACTTGACAAGAGAAAAGTAAAAGAAGTCGAACTTGATAAAGTAAATTTTTAATTTATTGTTGGTTTCTTTTTGCATGTTTGGAAATAATAATATAAAATATCCTAATTACAGTGTTTTCTTTGTTTGGCTGTTTCAGGCGGGTCAGTGCAACAGAGTAAAAGTTTCCCGGGCTTTTCCAGAAGTAGGGGAATTCAGTCGTTCTTATTTACAAATTCTCCGAGGAAACGGTTGCAAGTACGATTGTTTTCTTCCGGGACAAATCGCAGCAATGGAGATATTGTGGAGATATCTGAGAGTGAAAAGAAACTGAGGAACTACGTTTGGCCTGATACAAGGGTTGGAACTTTCAAATTTCATACGTGATGTCACATATATTTCATCAAAAAGAAACAATTTGTTGGTCTCTTGTTTTTTACTGTGGTGGTTCTTTGGCATCATTACGCCTCCACTAGATTGTTGATGAGATTTTAAAAAGGCTAAAATAGCTTTAAAAACTATCTATCGACAGTCATGATATTGCATGCTTCTGAGAATTGGTGAGGGATGCTTGATGGTATACTACTAGCTCAACCAGGAGCCATCTCTTAAGTTTACCTAGCTTCCTTTTTAAGGTTTCCGTATGTGCGCATGATTGACTAAAATTGGCATTCAAAAAAGATGTTTTGTATGCATTTTGTCGGGCTAAAATGATGAAACATTTTTAAGGTCATCTTTATTAGTCAACGGGAACTCTTCTTTTCCAGAAGCCTAGGGTGTGCATATTGGGTGGTGGATTCGGCGGTTTATATACTGCGTTGAGGTTGGAGTCGCTTGTGTGGTCTGACGACAAAAAGCCGCAGGTATGTCGTGGTTATTTATCAATCTCATCTCATCTCATCTGACTTAACAAGTTTCCGAGACGCCTTATATTTTGGCATGATAGTCTTTGAGAACTCCTAGACATTGCTTTTGGTCATACTGGTTTTACAGTCCCTTTCTCTTGTGGATGCAATAAAAGATTCAAATTGTTTTCCCCTTAGAATAATTTCCACTGTCTGTTTTTTCTTTCTTATTTCTCTCTGTCTCGCTTGTCCGAGTATATTGTTGATGAGTTCAATCTTGGATAAGACTGGAATGTTTTAGTTCATTCTTGCATATGTGATCCATTTTAGAATGATGGTTTAGGACATTGCTGGATCTTAATGGAGCCATTGTTTTTTTCCTTCGATTCAAATATTGCAATAGACAGCTGTATTTGTTGATATATCACAACTTTCAAGGACCTGAGGAACATGCTATAGCAAACCTAAATGGAAACTTTTCTTTATGGTCATGATACAGGTTCTTCTTGTTGACCAATGTGAACGTTTTGTTTTCAAGCCGATGTTGTACGAGCTTCTATCTGGAGGTGGGCAGTACTCTGTCTAAGAAAATTTTACAGTTTTGTGATTTATATGAAAGATGATCTAACATTGAGTTATGGCGTGCAGAAGTGGATGAATGGGAAATAGCTCCCCGATTCTTAGATTTGCTGGCAAACACTAGTGTCCAGTTTTTGCAAGACAGAGTTAAACTTCTGCAGCCCTCTGATCATTTTGGAATGGATGGACAGCCTGCCTCTAGTTGTGGAGGAACCGTGCATCTTGAAAGTGGCCTTTCTATAGAATATGACTGGTACAATTTGCTTAGTTTAAACTATTCCTTTTACTGATTTGTGGCAGCAATTCTTCCATGTACAATACACAAATAATAAGTTTTGATCTTCCCTTTTGAAGTGATTACTAGTTCCTTAAATTTGTGAAAGAATAGCAACCTACTAATCAGGGCATTTCTGGGCTATCCTGGTGAACCTGCTGAAGCCCATGCGTCTAAATTCTGACTAGGATGTAGAGGCAGGATCCTACTATGATGCCATATGCTGCAATGTGCTCTTCCATATATGAATAATGTGGACAAGGAAAAACAAATCCATTTCCCATTTAAATGAAGTAATGTGGTTTGAATTGTAGATATTGTATCATCGCTTCTGTTGGTTTGAACTTGCATTTCTTCACACTGGACAGCCAGGCTGGTTCTTGCTTTGGGAGCTGAGACTAAACTTGATTTCGTACCAGGAGCAACTGAGTTTGCATTGCCATTCTCCACACTAGAGGATGCAATTGTAAGTGCATCAGTGAAAATGGACCATTTCTACAATGGTTAGGGCCATTGCAGTTATCTGTAGCTTGAAACCTATAATATTAGACTTACATGCTGGTTTTCTTGTGGCACAGAAAGTTAATAATAAGTTAAAAACATTGGAGAGAAAATACTTTGGTAAGGATTCCCAAATCAGTGTGGCAGTTGTTGGCTGTGGTTACTCTGGAGTTGAGTTAGCTGCTACAGTGGCAGAGAGATTAAAGGACAAAGGGATTGTTAGAGCAATCAATGCTGAAAACATGATCTGCCCGAGTGCCCCGCCTGGCAATAGGGAAGCTGCACTGAAAGTGAGTAAACTGGAGTTTAAATTATGTTATTTGCTAGTCTATTTTATGTAACTCAAAAAACTACAGGTAATGCGTACTCTGTGCTGAGATTTTAGTATTGCCTTACTTGGTAAGTTCAGTCAGATATTGGCTTTCCCCAAAATTGTTTTAATAAATGTCTGTGTTTTAATGGCGCAGATCAATGTTAACAGTTTCATGTGAAAGCATTATTTAAAATGTTAAACTGTATTTAATTGTTTAGTGACTTTTAGAATATAATGCTTTAACGAGGAATGGTTGGGGTGATGACATGTAACTCTGATTTCTGTAATGCAAGATGGTCACTGTATTTGTTTCCGAAGGGATGAGCTAGGACTTTGGTGTTTCTCTGTAGTCAGACATAACTAGGTGATGCCTGAGTAAACAGGTCTAAAAGACCAATTAATCGTTGCAGTTTGAAATCACAGATATTTTTTCCGCATGAATTACCCATAAGATTGTATGCTACTGATGAGGTTAAAGAGATTTCTGACATGTGAAGCTTTGAGATAATCAACGCAAAGCCCATTGCTTTCTATTCTGCAGCTTCTTTGAATGCAGCTATGCCATCTCTTCTATCATGGTGTCAGAATACATCTCAGTTCGAAGTCCTCTAATTTACCGAAGTAACATTATTTTCTAAAAGGTTTAATAAAACTGTGGATGGCAGGTTCTTTCATCCAGAAAGGTTGAACTTATATTGGGTTATCTGGTCCGCTGCATTCAGAGGGTGAGTGACTTGGAGTCTTCAGATACCCTGACAGGGGAAGGTGAAAACCAGGGAAATCAATCTGTATATGATTCTGATAAATTTGTTTTGGAGTTGCAACCTACTCAAAGGGGATTAAAAAGGAGAATTCTAGAAGCAGATCTGGTATTGTGGACCGTTGGTTCTAAATCTTCTCTTACTCAGATAGAACCCTCAGATTTATCATCTCCACTTCCTCTCAATGGCCGGGGGCAAGCAGAAACAGATGAAACTCTTCGTGTTAAGGGCCACCCTCGGATATTTGCTCTTGGTGACTCCTCTGCAATAAGAGATTCACGTGGACGGATCCTTCCAGCCACTGCACAGGTTTACTTTTCATCCTATGAGATGATATTAATATTATGACGTATCACTAAATCTTGAGAACATACTATCTTGTCTGCTGATTTGTTATCCTCTGCTTCCACAGGTTGCATTTCAGCAAGCCGACTTTACTGGTTGGAATCTTTGGGCTGCGATTAATGGCCGTCCACTTTTACCATTTAGGTAATATTTATTCTCTGGTAAAGCTTTATTATCTGTCACATGAAAACTAAATGTTTCAACATTTCCGCAGTTCACAAATTTTTTTGCATGATGTGAAATCCTTTCTGTAATGGCTTTTAGGTTTCAGAATTTGGGTGAGATGATGACGCTGGGAAGAAATGATGCTGCCATTTCTCCCAGTTTTATTGAGGGACTGACCTTAGATGGTCAGATTGGTCATACAGGTTAGTTTGACCCATCCTCTGTTAATTCATATTCTCTTCTTTGTCCTTTTTTAAGGGATGAAAAAGCATTGAGCTTTTCTATTTTTACAGCAAGGAAGCTAGCATATTTGTTGAGGTTACCAACAGATGAACATAGGCTTAAAGTAGGGATCAGCTGGTTCACAAAATCTGCCATTGATTCAGTGGCTTCGCTACAGAGCACCTTAACCAAGGTTCTTTCCGGTTCATAGCTCCCTTGTAATCGACGCTTCTTCCATGTTGAAGACAATCTTCTATGTATGGTATTAATATGCCATGGCTGTCTTCCCTTTTCTTTTATATAGTCACAGTTCGTTGGTGATATTCTGTATAAAGATTTAAAATTTATCACAAGAATTCATTGTTTTTAAATAAAAAAACAGGTGTTTTGATTGGACATCTGGATTTGACAATGTCTTGACAATACTTGAATCTGATTTTGTAATATGAGATACTAGATAATTGTGTGAAAATAGACGTTTGGAATAATTATGGTGTGTTCGGCATAGGAATTTCTGTTAGTTTTCGAAGAATCTAGTTTTGGGGGGAAAAAATTAGTTTTATTTGTTTGATATGCATTCTCTCACTTTATGGGGAATTTGAATTTCTCTAGTTATTAGTTGCCCACAAAACTTGGGAAATTATTTCTAAAATATTAACCGGAGTTTTAGACCTTTTGTTTTATTTTTTAATTTTTTTTATCGAATAATTCTTTCGTTTGATGAAAATTCTGATGAAATCAGTCATGATATTTAATATTATTTTCAACCCTAAATATAAGAGCCAGCTGGAGGTTTTAGATATAAGATTTTAATTCACTTTGTCTTCAAAATTCATAATGTGATGTCAAAAATATCCTTACTGATTGTAAAGTAGTCCTCTAATAATTAATGTAAAGCTTATTAAACTAATTTGATTTGATTAAGAAAGTTAGGTAAATTAGTTAATTATAAAAAATATGACTTGTTTTTGTTGAAATGTTATAATCATCTTTCTTGATATCTTTCTCCTCTTTTACTTGATATGAGTGATGGAGTATTTATAGGGATAATTTAGAAAAAATTGATGAATATGAGAAACATGTCTTATATTCAGGAGTAAAATTAACTTGACAATATAGTTCCAATATATGTGATTAAATAAGGATAATTTAAGAAAATCAATACATATTTGTTACAAATAACTAATTCAACTAATTTAAATTAGTTATCTAGTTGACTTGGGGAACTAAGTTCAGATAATAAAACAAGATAAAATGAAAACTGAAATTGGAGGAAAGTATTTACAGTCCCAAAAGAAAGGAAATTAGAGGAAAAGTAAACGTGTTCTAATCTGTTATAATATGATAATTTATTATAATTTAAAAAGTCTAACTGAGCATCAATGTTTTCATTTTCAAAAACTTTTGTTCTTTTGTTCCGACCTTTAAATGTAATAATATGAAGATTGAAAAATATAATTTATATTTATAATTTATGAATAATAAAATTTAAGATTAACGTGGAAATTTTTGGAAAATTTTCATTTAGGAACATTGAGCATTTGAGGGTACAAATCTGTTCCCAGAAGTTTGAAATCGTAACCATACTATTTCATACCGTTAAAAATATTAATAGTCAATGCTACTATTTTAATAATCAATGTTAGTTTTTTAACAGTAAGAATAATATTATTAAAATTTTAAATTTTTAGGGTAAATATACACCTAAAGAAGACAAGTGTCCAATATTTTTAAGTAAAAACTTTGGGAATAAATTTTCAATTTAATCGTAAAATTTATTATCAATTTTATCATATTTTCAGGGTTAAATTTTAATAACTGGTTCTAAAATGATAGAGTTTATTTGCCCTATTGGGACTTACCGGCTTAGCCCTGCGTTGGGATGCTTTCCCTTGCCCCCTAATGTTAAATAGATTTAACTTTTAAAATATTAAAATTCATTGTCTAAGTTTACGGTGTAATTTTATTATGTAAATTTAATGCTTTTTGAAAGATGAATTTTATTTATTTTATGTTATTATATTTTTTTAATTATTTACACGATGACAATAATTTAAATTTAATTATCAAGTTTGCGAACACTTGTATTGTATTGTATTTTTATTCATTCTTCAAAGAATCGCAATTTGAACTTTAAGTATCCTCATTCAGTTTTTTTATTTGAAAAAAATTGGAAAAAATGAGATGGACTGACAGGCTTTTCCCTAATCCATGATAAAAAAGTCAGTTTTATGAATGACATTCTATATGAGCAATAAGCCAAAAAGGCTTATATATTCAAGCTCTGATGGGCTAAGTCCATTATAGATGGGTTGGCATGTCTCCTATCTCCAGCTTTATGTTTTATAGTTCATTTTTCATATTGATATTTGATGACTACACTCTATGCATATGTTTTTTTTTTATTAATTAATTAGAGGAGTGGTGTGATCAGCCTTACATTACATACGAGATCGAACCTGCTACCTTCCACCTATCCGGGTTCGGGGAGCGTTCATGCCACAAGACGGTGTTAAATGAGTTTGGCGTGAGTATAAAATGAAATTGATTTGCAGCCAATTGGCAGGATGGACAGATTGAGATATTTGAGGCTAACACGTAATGCATTTAAGAAAGAAACTGACCTTAATACAAAAAGGATTAAAATCCCACCATTGATTCTGCTCTCCCAAATTTGCTTTTGATGTTGTAATCGTATGAATCTGGATGAAAAAACCAGTTTGATGATCATGGACTTCACGGCTTTCATAGCAAAATGGTCACTGTCTAACATTAAATTAGACTTCATCACCTCCATTCCTTTATTTATTTATTTTTTCTGGTCAAAGAATTAAGTTGTAATCACATCAAATCTTGACAATTATGAATGACCTTATCGTGGAAGTTGATAGTAATTGCATTAGGAAGCAGGCCAATGTCCCTTTCAAGTTTCAAGGTCCACAATATTCTGCTGAAAAATGATTTTGCCCTTGTACTTGTTGTTTGGATTAGTTATTTTAAGTGATTTTATATTATACAAAGTGAATATGAAAAAAAAAATTATCATGTAAAGCGTAAAATTTTGTGTCTCTGTGTGTGTGTGTGTGTTTTTTTTTTTTTTAAGTGAAGGCAAATGGGCAGTTGTACTAATTTGTGAGGGTTACTTTTGACCTTTGAGGTCTGTTTGGCATATCAGAGGAAATGATATTGAGTTAAACTTGATGTAGACTTGCGCATCGCACAAGATCTTGATTCTTCTCTTTTGTTCTTAAATATAATTTTATTTCAAATTTTAATGTATAATCACTTCTTTAATATATGCCTTTCAAAAAAAAAATAACTCTTTACATCATAATAAATAAACGACAATACAATATATTCATATTAAAAATTTAATGTTTGACAAAAAAATACTAAAAATTTAATGAATTGACTTGTAAATAAGATCAAGAAAAATATTCTCTCTTTGTTTTATGAACGAGACCAATAATAATATACTCCTCCGGTCCTTAATATAGGACCCAATTGTTAAGTTGGTTTTGGTCTTAAATATAAGACCCATTTCTCATATTTATCAATTTTCTCTAAATTACTCCTATAAATAGTCCCTCAACTATAATCAAGTAAAAGAAGGAAATGAGGTATTAAGAAAGATAATTATGGTGTTTGAGGAAAGATGTGTCACATTTTTTATAATTAACTAACTTACCTAACTTCCTTAATCTAATCAAATTAGTTAAATGTATCTTATATTAAGGACCGGAGGAGTATAAATTTTGTTTTCTCCTTATTCTATGTGCTTTTTTTTAATGAGAACAAGTAAATGACGATGGATGAAGTATTGGAAGCTTCTTTTTCTGATTAACTGTAAATGGCTAACAAAAGCAATTGAAATATTAATTTGAGTGCTAATTCCCATTTTGTCCTTTCTTTTTTTTTTTTAATTTAAGGTGTGAGCGAGTTGGTTATACATAACATCAGAATGGACACTTCCATTTCATGAACTTTCCTTTCGTTTTTTTTTTTTTTGACCAGCATGAACTTTCCTTTCGTGTTCATAAAAGAGAGGGGCCCTCATCATGAAGCCTCCTTTCAATGTCTTTTTGCTTCAATTTGCTGATTACTTGCCCCACAATATCTTGCTTGATAAACATTTAATAGCAAGCATCCAACTTTTAAGACAGCCAAAGCAGTTTGATTTTAAATGAAATAATACTTTATTTTACACTAATATGATCTTTCAGTTAATACTACCCTCTTAAAAATAAAATCACAATTTTAGGTTAGAACATAAGGATCAATTTAGACTCTTTTCCTATAGTTTTATTTGATTTTTTATCAGTTTGCTGAAGGTTTTTTTCCCCCATTAGATCTAATTTTACCTCATATTTAATCAGTTCCTGTAATCTTTTATCAGGTCTATAAAATTTCACCTTAATCAGGTCTCTATAATTTCAGGTAATTGGTAAAAATAAAAAATTATAGAAACCTCATTAAAAATCAAATAAAATTATGAAAGTACGAGGTAAAAAAATTAAAATTACCTAATTTCTTTCCGACCATTTAACTAAACCGAAATGTCATACCCAGTGTGCAACCAGTTCTTTTATTAATGTCCATCACGTTTAAAAGCATCTTTTGCCCTTTATGTCATGAAGGGGGCGAGAAATAGTGATAAGCTAATATCAAATCAAGAAATTGATAATGATATTGACTACTACTTCCGGTTCTTATTATAAGATTTAGTTGATTAATTTAAAAAGATTAAGAAAATTAGTTAAGTTAGTTATTTGTTATAAATAGGTGTTGTTTTTCCTTAAACACCCTTGCTAATCATGTATATTACCTAGAGTTAGCATTTCATGAAACCTTTCATATGTGCAACGTCTTTAAGGACTTCTTTAGAAAAAAATCAATAAATGTGAAAGACAAAATAGATTGTGATTTTATATTTAGAACCAAATTAAAAGTCAAACAAGCTTTTATAATAAAGAACAGAGATAGTATATTATCAAACATATAAGTGAATCGATAATTAATGGTGACAGGCAATACATTATTAATTTCTTCAGAGTTTTATCGCTTGCAAATGCCCACAAGGCAATTTCTCGAAAATTGAACAAAAATGGCAAGAACAGAAACATAACTATTTTGTACTCCTCCGATCCTTAATATAAGATCAATTCTTGAGTTAGTTTTAGTCTTAAATATAAGAATCATTTCTTATATTTATCAATTTTCTCTAAATTACCATATGGATACTCCCTCAACCATAATCAAGTAGAAGAAGGAGATGAGGTATTAAGAAAGATGATTAGGGTGTTTTAAGAAAAATGTGTCACTTTTCTTATAATAATTAACTTACCTAATTTCTTTAATCAAATCAAATTAGTTAAATTGGTCTTATATTAAGGATCGGAGGAGTACTTTGGCTGCTAATGTGATTAATTACACACTATTTGCTTATCGTCTAGTTATTATGCATCAGGCATGCATAATTTCAAAAACTCCATGACATATATGCATGAAGGTAATTTCTCCTAAGAAAAATAAAATCACTTTTTAACGTCGTTGTTAATTACCGTTAATTTTCTATTCACCTACATGTGTCATTATGCAGCGTCTAATGGCTAGTTCTTTTTCAATCAATGCTCTTTTTTAATCCAAATTTTAAATAAAAAAATTTCTAATTTTGAAATATTACTATTAGTTTGGCAATATGTGTGTATATATATATCGATATATATATTGAGAGAGAAAAGGGGGAGAGAGAGAGAGCGAGAGAGAGAGAATATTTATATGAGTAAGTTGAAGGAAGTTGGGTGTGTTGGCAGTGGCACAGAGTAGAGCACCTAAAAGGTGAAATTTAGTTACCCACTTACCATGACGTGGAAGGATACACTTGATGATGATTTCTGTAGATATTTGGTTTGACCTTCCTTAATTAAATTCCCATCTACTAATCAGGATGCTTAAATAGTATTACTTCTAGTCCTAAATATAAGACTCTTATCCTTCTGGTCCTATTTATAAAACGGAGAGCGAAAACTTTTTTTGCCCTATTTATAGGGCAATAAAAATTTTTTTTATATGAATATATAATTTACCTCTTATTTGTTATTGTGTTTAACTAATTATTATATAAGGTATAGAATATATCTTAAATATAATTATAATATGACTCTTATATTAATATATTAGAACAGGAGATAGGAATAATTCCTAAACCACATTGCCCTGCGTAATGTCTGGTTCGTTTTCAGTAGTATTAATGAACGATTAGTGATATTAATGAGCAATAATATTGGTAGTGACTTGAGAAAATTCATCTGCTGAGAAAAGTCAAACCGCATTATCTTATCTTTAATAATCCTTTGCTCCATCATAATGGGGGGTCAGCCTCCCTCAGACGAATTCCATTG
>NW_021633429.1:0-39154 GCF_004799145.2 Neltuma alba
TTAAGGTCATTCTTTTGAAATGCTTTTTTCCTGTTTATAAATCAAGTTATTATATTTTTTTAATTCAAAATAAGCAAAAACTCAGGTAAATTTTTATATTCATTATGTCAAATTCTCTAATAATATATAAACATGTATCTTTTTTTTTTTATGTCGATTTATAATTAAATGTTAATACTTTAAAAATACGATATATGATTATAAGTGATTGAAAAGCTTACATAATAAATAGCAAATATTTACATCATGGTGCAAGATCACAATTATCATGTTTCATTAAAAAAAATAATATATTCTTAATCCTTTGATCCAAAGGCTCAATACAACACATGTGGCTCGGAAGAATCATTGCGTCCTCCTGTTCCTTGTACAGCCCAAGTTCAAATCCTCACATAAATATGAACTATACGAACACAGGATCGTTTTAATTGTATGCCTATCTTGCCAGTCCCTAAATTCATAGATCAAAATTTAGACTTCTTCATGATCAAGTACCTGACAAAAAAAGAAATCATCATTCTACCGATCATCAGGTAAATAAATATATTTTTCGCTTTTATACATATAATTATATATAACGTTAAAAATTTAAATAACTAACCCAAAAGCATTGGATCATTGTACTGAAATTTCAGAAGAAATGCAGACTTTTGAGTCTGCTCCGCCGCTGATAACACTGTCACTTCTCCACCAATCAGCACATAGCACCTAAGTCAAATAAACAATGATTTTCAAGAATACCTTTGACTCATTTCGGAGCGAAAGAAAGAAAATATAGTGATATCTGTATACCTTGTCACTATGTGATTCAATGATAGAAAGTGGCCACTGCGAGGAAAAAAGAGAAATATTAAGAGGTTAAGGTATGTGCACAAGAGCTAACGACAAAACTAAAAAATCACAGTAAAATGATGGCACATTACCGCGGTTCTCAAATCCCATAACATAACTTTTCCATCATAAGATGCAGAAAGTAAATGAAACCAAGAACTATCATGCCATTTGCAGGCTGAAATCCAAGAAGTATGAGAAGCAAACTGAAAACTGGAGCAGAAGTGCCTACAAAAAGAGAAAATTGTCAATTGAGGTATTAACACATTCACTTGATGATTAAGTTAAACAAAGATTGGACTCATTTAATAGACCTGGCTTACGAGGATCCCAAATCTAAGAACAGGATCAGAACCACCAGCAGCTATCATAGCAGATCCTTCTCCACCAACATCAAACAACACTTCGCAGACACAACACATTGAGAGTGACATTACAGAACAACATTTATGTAGTGATTTAATAAATTATAAGAAATGTTAATATCATGTTGTTTTGAGACATTGTCAAGATAGGAAGTACAGAGAAGAAATTATTAGCGTGCCTGGAATGGTTCCACAGCCAAGAAAAAAAGGAAGACAATTAAATAAATGGAATGAGCTTGGAAGATAATTCAGCAAGAAAATCATGAAGTTTGGTATAAAGACAAGCGTCAAACGTCACAAGTTGGCATGCTTACTATACTGAACGAGTCTTTCCCAGTCTCAACGTCCCATTTCCTGGCGGAATGATCCCAGGATGCAGAATAGATTATGTCTCGCTGTGGCCAAACCACAGAAGAAACATGCTGTGTGTGGCCTACAAGGGTAGATACAGACTCCCCCTAAAATGCAAGAGTATTGCGAGCAACAAATTGATCAAGTGACAAATAAAAGTTCAAAATTATACAATAAATGAGAAACAATATTCAAGAGAAGGAAATACAGTTATATACTCTACAAGATTTCTTGAGTTCACATATCTCACAAGTATAATGTCAAAAAAATAAAATTTTAGCATTAAAGAAAGTGAAGTCATTTAATTCTTTTGATAATAGCTTTACAAACACCGCCCCACCAAGCCCCAACTCCCCCCCCCCCAAAAAAAAAAGCATGAAAGTTTCGAGTACAAAATCAACCCCGTGATATAAAGTCACTAGGAATTGTACTTTTTCTTTCTATATTTTACTATCTAAAAAAAAAACAGGAACTATAAGTTCCTTTCCACAGTTATTATTAACCAGCGACATACTGACCTCTAACTGTGACTCCTCAACTTGATCTTTCACTTTCTCTTCTTAATAGACACATCACCTTCTGCGTCAAAGTCAGTTTGCCACAGCTTGATGGTAGAATCCCAAGAACCAGAACAAATCTAAATATACGTGAAAACAGAAGCAACAAGACTAACATCAGAAATCTAAACTTTACATCTTAAATTATCTATGAAATTCGAAGAGAAAGAAGGAAAATTAAGAAATATAGAGAAGAACCATTTCTCCAGAAGTTTGTGCGGCAACACTCTTCACAGTATCTTTATGACCACTCAAGATTTTGAAGGCACTAATCTTCCTAGGATGCTCAATGGCCTTATCTAGATTGAGCTTTTGAACAAAGAAAAAAACATAACAAAGACTCAAAATAAAAAATCAATTGCAAATTGATACTAATTTTACCCTATTCCTTACTGTTCGATCATTTGAAGCAGTTGCTAAGGTACAAGTTCCTGCACCTAAATACGGTACATATATTGATAAATGGGAGCAATATAAAAATAATATTAGAAATTATGATATGGAACATTAGGACTTCACAATAATAATAGAAAGACAAACACCCCCACAAGCAACAAGCTTTCCCTACTATCAACATAGAAACATTCATTCCACAGCTTCAGATATATGTGATTACATCGTCAATTTAAAAATTACAAATCAGATGTAGATTAAAAACGAGAAATTTGAACAGTTGCTATGGATTAATCATTTAGCAGGACCAGACAACTCGCACCAAATTAGGGATTGAACAACACTGATATTTGCTAACTTCAAGTGCTTTATCCTTTTCACTTTCTCTTCCTTTGTTTTCTCCTCCTTAGGAAGCAGTTTTAATCCTCGTCCTTGTAATTCTTTCTTTCTATTAAAATTCTTTCATTACTAGAATATTAGCACCTTTCAACTAAAAAAAGGGAAACAATGCTAACAGAGGTAAGAGATATTAGTATGCATGTTAGAGTAAAAAAATAACTCGTCTTTGTTACCTTTGTGATTGATGATGCTAACAGAAGTGATTGCATCAGTGTGCCCCTCCAATATATGTGTACATAATCCAGCACCTTCCCATACCCTTAGAAAAAATTTGCATAATAACATTAAAAAAATTCTGCAAACACGTAAGAGATATAACATAAAATCTCAAAAAAAGCCATTAAATGACTAGTGTAAGATAACAAACAAATTATCGAAAATCGTTACCTCCCTAAACCATCATAACATCCCGTCAAAAAGAACCTGCAGCAACAATCTCATAACTGTTAAACTCCTTAGCAAAGACAGCCTGATCCAAAATTGATATACTTGCTAGACTAGACCAAGGAATTTGGTATTTTATCCAATGCACAATATCAACTGCCCAAAAAAGCTGGCTCTACACGTACTGCCATGCATTCTACCAAAAGCAACACATGTAATGGACCATCCAATAGAAGGATAAGGCCATGTCCTATGATCATCCCCATAAATCATAAGTGAAACCTCACACAATTGGTCGTCTAATGATGATCAGATGATGAATCTACATATGATTATATATATATATAATATAAGAAATTACTATACTTTGTCAATTATCAATGTTAACAAAACTGAATATGATCATGCCAACATTGTAAATTTCAAATTAAATGAGGCTAACCAACTTTCCGCGGAAGCTTAATCCAACTAGACTAGCTCAGCCAAATCTCCATTAACCGATATTTGTATAGTTAACAGAAACCCAAAGTCGACCGTTACACAGTTAATCATGACGACTGCAGGCAATTCAATATTACATGCCACCTAGTTTAACGTTTGCAAGCTTACCGAGAAGAAGAACCATCAATTGCGCTAACCCAGTCATCATGTAAAGAAGGGTCTTCCTCCTTACGTGGGGCCACTTGTGTGTATTCAATTTCCAATATCTTTTCCTGCATTTCATCATTTACAAACATTAGATATGACTCCAAAATAATGGGCAATAGAATCATAGATACCAAAAATGTCAGGTAAAGAATCTTTCAGCAAAGACCATTTCATTGTGCTGCAATTCTTTTCTTTTATAGAAGGAGTAAAAGAAAATATAAAAGAAGAGAATAGTTAACTGGAGAATCTGAAAGACTTCAGTTGACCACAGTCCACTAGTTCTAATCATAGCTTCAGTTATTAAACAACAAATCCCTCTATACAACTCTTCCATTAACCAAAGGCAAAACAGAAAATCAGCAAATGTAGGATAATGAGATACTTACCACTGAAATTCCCTTGACGACCAAAAACTCCTCGAGTGACATCCGAACCAACTCGCCATCGATCAAAATGTCAAAAGGTTCCGGTTTATAATCAGGAGCACCTGCCCATAATTGACAGTTACATCAAAAAGTTACCCGGAAACACGAGAGGGTAAAATTTAAATATGCAGGGGAAAGACGCAAACTTAAAAGTAACGAAGTCTCCTTCAAACTAGACCAGGACAACAATTTTTCATTGAGAAAAACAGAATGTAAAACGGCCAAAACATCAATTTAATAATTGCACTGGAAGTTTGAGTGGACAAGGAATGCAGATAGTGAGATACCAGCGGCTTCAAGAAGACTATTGATGACGGAGGAGAGACCAAATCTAGTCAGGTTGGCGGGGATGGAAATGACACTGCTTGAGACTTGAGAGGCGGTTTTAACTTAGTAACGAACCGCACCTGGATCTTCCTCGACGTTCCTTCAGCTTCTTCACCCATGTCAACGTCCATCCCGTAACCTCGACGGAGATGGAAATAGAACAGACGACCAGTAAGTAAGTATCAACGGAAGTGTACCTCATCTGCAAGCTAAGCCACCAAATTCGAGATAGCAAAGAGGTTTATCGCCGTTTGATAGGGAGAGTAGGGTTTATGGAGCCGACTGCCGGCTTGACCCGTAAACCACCCGACCAGAAATCATTTAAAATGAAATCTATACTCATGCAAATCTCTAGTTATACTTTAAAACAGAGAAAAAAAATTTGCATAATTTTTTAAAAAGCATCATCTATCTAAAATTTAATATTAAATTTATAATTTTTAATAGTATTCTTTGTTTTAAGTTATTCAAAGCATTGAAAAATGATGTTATAATGCATATATAATTTCAGTTTGATTTAATATTTAACTTGTGATCCTGAAAAGTATGATTATTGTTGATGCATTTTTTCTTGATTTACTTAAAATACCATGAATTATCCCTACCGGAGGGGAAAAAGGGCAAAAGACTATGTAGTTCATATGCACTCTTTCAGGCCACAACATATACCCCCCCCCAAAAAAAAAGAACCCTAGAGCCTAGAGGCAAGGAAAAATCCCAAAAAATATTTTTAAATTTCAAAATCATAAATTATGATTACTATAAAAATATATTGTTATTTGTTTTTTCAATTGTAATCAATTACTATTAAAGTTTTAATATAGTAAACATTTAGAATTTCAAAATTCAATATGTATTTTTTTGAGATTTTTAGAAGCAATTAATAGGGCTAATAGTCCATTTGAGATTAGAAAATTTGTTGCATCTTGTTGTGTGTATTCAAGTACATAATGCTTGCAGATTTTCTGAAGCATATGTGCAAATTTATATATCAAAGAAATGCCCCAAGAAAGATGAATATATGAACATATAACTTCATAAAATTTGACATCTTCATGCCTCAAGAGGAAAACAAAAAACAAAAAAAATCACATTAACACTTTTCCCATGTTTTTCTGCTATAACATAGCCAAAAATATCTGATTCCAGGTATCTGGAACTCCAGGCAAACACCAATGTATGCAATCTGCGTTTCGTGGGTCTTTTTTTTGCTCATCAGTAAGCAATTTGCCACCAGTTTCGTGTAGACTGAGGAGTGACCATCAATTCCTATACTGATATTTGTGTTATATTGATCACATTTACTGGAACTTTCATCTTCACCACTTTGGCCACCACGCTCATCATTTTCTTGTTGGAACCACTTCCCCAGTACTTCTTCTTCCTCACTGGCCTTGTTTCATTGAAACATTTCACCCCATCTTTGTTTCCCCAGTCTGCGCTTCTGAAACATCCATCAAAACAATGGCTCATTTGTATTGTTATTGCATGGTTTTGTTGCCTGTGTTTGGTTCACTTCTATCTAGCCCTCTATGTATTTGAAAACAACCTTCTATGTATTTGAAAACAAACTGCTATAAGGATTATTTGTAAGTGAGGATGGTTTTGGACATTTGAAGTATCCAAATCAAAGCTGTTGAAGAAAGATTTTGTTATTTGAGGGGGATCATCCTCTAGAGTGCAGTTCAGCTAAAAATAAAATGTAGAGAAACAGACGCACAAAGATAATTTCCATTTATGGGGGATCCTTATTGAGAAAAATGGCAAGGGGGCCCTTTTCATCTCTCCCTTCACTTTAGGCAAAATGCACTGCAACCGGTTTGAAAGAGAATTGCTTTGGTTGTTTGTAAAAGCATGGTTTTGGTTAAAACATCAAAATCAAAGTAGTTGAATAAAGATTTTTATCTTAAAAAAATGTGCGAAAGAACTGAATTTCCTAAACTGCACTACATTTAAAGTATTCAAAAAAAGATAAATATGAAAAGGCAAGTCTTACTTCTGTGATACCTATTATTTAAAGTGGGACTAACATTTTCTGTCTATTTTTTCTTTATCTCAATCGGCATGCACTTTTAGTAGAGAGAAAGCAAAACGCGCACACATTGTGTGAAGTATTCGAGAACAAACTATTGTAAATATTATAGATGAGAGGACTTAGACTCGACCAAAGTAGTCAAATCAAAGTTGTTGAAGAAAGATTTTCTTATTTAAGGGAAGACTTACTCATTTGGATCTTAAAGCGTACTTCACCTAAAACATAGAGAATTAGACACAAAATAGTGAACTTCACATATATGAAATCTACATTGCCAAAAACAGGGCTTCCTCTTTCGTATTTAACTCTCTTCATTTCAAACAAAATCCAATTCAATGATTAAGAAAATGGCTTTAATTGTTTGTTACTCGATGGTTTTGGTTAAAGTCTCCAGAATCAAAATTGTTGAATAAAAATTATTACATTACAGAGCAGAAAGATGATGTATTTCCTATAGTGCGCTTCACCTAAACTATGAAGAGAGATAGATATAAAAAAAAGTAGGCTTTACTTTTATGACATCTCATTACCAGAAGTATGGCCCGCCTACTTATGTTTATCTCTCTTTACTTTTAGGCAAATGCAACATACACTTTAGCAGATCCAAGTTAGAGAGATTACCTAGTATGCGTAGGAGATATGGTTGTAAAGAAAACCCGGGTTTTATTTGGGTTGATATTTGAGTCAACCCAGTTGGCCCATGTCTTCAAACCTAACTTGTAAGCAACTGGTGTATCGAATTCTT
The DNA here is from genome assembly GCF_004799145.2 of Neltuma alba. Lineage (NCBI taxonomy): Eukaryota > Viridiplantae > Streptophyta > Magnoliopsida > Fabales > Fabaceae > Neltuma > Neltuma alba. The sequence goes on from NW_021633429.1 coordinate 7,461, forward strand.
CACTCCCTTCTTCGCCATTTGAAAATGAACCCCATCTGCAATTACACCATTCCCAACTTTCACCACACTGGAACAAACTCTCCATCAAAACTCGTCATAATTAAACAGCAGAAACTCAACAACACATTCTCCTAAACAAGTGATATCCATGCATATACTGATCCAAATTATTCCAGAGATGACAAGTCTAGTCTGATATGAGATCACAGTAGCCTTAAATTGTGTTCTGCCAACTTCCGAATGAGTAAGTATTGAGTAGGGAGAGAACTTACAGTGCTTGAACCCTGAGACCAGTCATCCACCATATGTATGTATTGAAAACAAGTATATCCACTCCAGTCCAGTTCTTGGCACGTTCAGAGATTTCATCGACTTTTATTATCCTCTCCTTTGGATTAGTTTTTATATGTATATCAGTGTTGGATTCCACAAGGAATGGCGCCCAATAGAACTCTATTGTTGCATTATAATCCTACACATCACAAAATATGATATCATTCTGGGTTTTCCACATGAGTAGCTTCATTTCACGTTCATACCATCATTAAGTTGTATATTTCAAAACTGACATGATTCAAAATCACAAATCTCTGCGTTCTTTATACTAAACCAAGCAAAAAATCCTTTTTAATTATGTACCTTGGCTTTGAAGACTGAATGAATACGCGCTCCTTTCATAGACTTTCGCTTTTCAGGTATGACCCACTCAACCAAACACACAAAAGATTCCCACTGATTTCTCTGCAATGAGTCCCCTATAAACATCAGCCTCTTCCCTCTAATTTTCTTCAGTGCCAGGTATGGATCAAACCTACCATATATTGTCATTGTAAATGTGAATCATATCAGTTCAAATAACATAGGGCCAATTATCATGAAAAGTGAAGCGAATTCTTACTTAGGCAAGGTACAATCTTCTGGCTGCCACTCCCAGTGACGATAATCAGAGTCTTCCCTTCCATTCTTTACACAAGAAAACTGTCTATCTACATATGGACAGCTTCTGTCTGTGTATAAAGGCTTTATGGAACGGTTAAACACCCATTTTCCATTGGCAACATTGCACTCCTCTGGATCAAAGTCGAACCTGTCATCGACCAGCGAGCCAATTCCTCCTTCCTCTGTTTTCTTATCACCTGCTCATCAACAACAATATCAGAAACTGTCACATCAGAACCCAATAGCTCAGTGGGAAAAAAAAAACAGAGAGTAGGAAAAGTTCCATGAAGCAAACTTACTGGATTTTAGTTTGTTGCTCCTCCTAGGACAGAATTTGAACTTGAAGAAGGAGGATGAAGAGGAAGAGAGAAAGCTGAGTCTCTCCGCATAGAGAACAATAAAGAAGAAAAGAACACAAATTGAAGTGATAATGACGGGGAGAGGCAGCTTGATTCTGGGAGGCTTCATTATGGCTGAAGGAAACATGGGGTTTGAGGGAAGGAAACAAGCCTAAAGGTGTAGGAGACAGAGAAGAAGAAGAAGAGGTGCACAGCACAACAGAATGATGAAGACATTGAAGAGGAGTTTAGGGAGGAAGTGTTATATGGGGTTTTGAGTAGAAGTGAAGTTAAAGCATAGTATGCTTTGTTATGAATAAACAAGTGGGTATAGCATAGTGGAGGTTAAGGATTAAGTTACAAGGCTTACATCCACAACAAGAAGACCCCAATTGAATATAACGAGGTATTCTTCTAAATTTGCACAAGTTAAATTTTTGTTTCTTCCAAGTAATTTAAGGCTGCATTTTCCACTTCCGTTTGATGAATTTATAATTTTGCAGAATTTTTTAGGCTTCTATGAAAAAAAATTGAATCTGACTTTCTAACCATGATGATTTGTTGCTTTTCTTACCCATTGGCTGTGAAGGTGTATTAGTTGAAGGCATGACACCCCTTGCTGTCTCTTGTGAGTTCAAGCATAATGGCAAACCAGATCTGTTTATTGTTCACAGCAAGAAACGGACAGTTGTTTGTCAAGATCATAAATAGTAGTTTTTTCCATGCTGTCATCTCTCTCTCTCTCTGTCTAGCCTTTGGCATGTGTTCTTGGTGAACTTTGAGAAAAGGTATCTGCTTGCAGTAGGTTTAGTTTTTTGTTTATGTTTGGTGAACTTTGAAAAATGGTATCTATCTGTAGTAGGTGTCTTCTTGCAAGATATATTTATTTGGGTGCGAAAACTATAAATTGGGGATTTGATTTTGTGACTTCAGCTTAATTTCTCGTGGGGTGAAATTTAGTGTTATTTTTTTTTTCATTTGGTAAATTAATGTTTAAGAAAGTTGTCTGTATGCAAACAAGATTTGACCAATTCAAATGCCTTGCTACTCAAGGACACTTCATGATATTCATATACGTACCGGGAATCCAATCAATTCGATTTGAATCCCTTCAAAAGATCATAATTAAGCAAGTTTTTAATGTAAATCATATAAAGTAGATTAAGTAACTATGATTAAAAGTTTAAATTTAAATTTTTTTTAACCTTGCAGTTGAGGCTTTACTTTTACTATATTTTCTAAAATTAAAAAATTGATAGAGAAAACTTAAATTTTAAATAATTTTACATTTTCAATTTCAATTCCAGCTGATTCTAATGTTATGGATTATAAATAATTGTCAAATTTGATTTCCTCTGTGTATCATGTGCTTAGATTGTATTATGATCTACAACGTCAGATAAGAATTTTCACTCAATGATTTACTTTTCAATTAAGTCAAGATTAAAACGTAACTAAGATGGGAAAAATTGATAGGCGAATGTCTAGTGAAGAAGTAGCAATGCGGCAATATGCACTGACCTTAACGCATTCATGTGTGAAATTTTTAACACTGAAAGCTACCTTAGTCACATATATTTAAATCTTGATAAGGACATAACAACTCTAAATATGTACAATTAATTGTTGTTAAATAATTTGACCATATAACCAAAAATTCATCTTAGTTGGCCATGTCCTAAACGGCCAAAAAAAAAAGTTGGCCATGTCCTAGAATTACTTGCAACAACCAAAGTATGATCTCAAATTATTGCCAATAAAGATCCTAAGTTCGACACAATATGAAAACCCAACCATAAATATTACTCTTTCAGTTCTTAATATAAAACCTATTTAACTAACTTGATTAGATCAAAAAAATCAGATAAGTTAGTTAATTATAAGAAATATGACATATTTTTTTTAAAATACTATAATCATCTTTCTTAATATCCTCCCTTCTTCACTTACTTAATTATGGTTAAAGGAATATCATAGGGGTAATTTAAAAAAATTGATAAATATGATAAATAGGTCTTATATTTAGGACCAAAATTAATTTAACAATTAGGTCCTATATTAAAGACCGAAGGAGTAATAATCATCAAGCAATATCAAATTCCCGGGATGACTGCAACAATAATGAAGTTGATTGATTATTTGTCCTGTTGCTTGAATAATGGATTTAACCTAATGCCATTACATCAACTTGCTATTTCTAGTTGTGGGTTACAAATTAGTTCCCTCTTTAAGTTCCTTTGCTTTCACTTCTGTCCAATCATAAGTAAATTAAGGGTAATAGTATGATGAGTTTCCTTTTTCGTTTTGATTTTTAAATCATCTTCTTTCAAACTGATTGCCAAGAGATAGTTGCGATCCTTTTCTTGCCTTCAGGAAAAATATAAAAAAAAAATTGATAAAAATAATAGTTTGAAATTCTAGATCTAAATTTTCTCGTGTATTGAGTCTATAACACACTTCAGATTTAGATTTGGTGGAAGTGCATTATAAATGCCCATTTCTCCTCTTTTTTTTTTTTAATAATCTTAATTAGCACATCACACCCATGATTTCTTATTTTCCACCTCTCTTATTTAATGATTAAAGAGTAAGTGCATCTGGTGTACCAAATCCAGTTTTGTCCATCGATACCTTCACCCCTCAATTTTAATTAGAGTGAAGTAGAATACTAGTTGAGATTGTAAAATCTATTAAAATAATACCACTTCAAGGTGCTTCTAATATACAAGTTAGTTGAGACTAGATTTGATCATAAATATAAAATATCAATTTACTTTATCTTTTATCTTTTTTTCAAAATATCCCTATTAATTATAAGAAGTTTCCACTAAGAAATAATTTTAATTATCTAATGGATGTGATTGAAGATGATAGTTTAGGAAGATAAACATACATTTGTGACAAATATCCAACTTAATTAACTTTTTTAATATTATTAAATTAGCTATATAGCTTTTATATTAAGAGTCAGAGATTATATTACTCCTTCAGTCCTTAATATAGGACCTAGTTGTTAAGTTAACCTTGGTCTTAAATATAAGACCTATTTCTTGTATTTATCAATTTTTTCTAAATTACCCTATGGATACTCGCTCAATCATAATTAAGTAAGTGAGGGAGGAAAAATATTAAGAAAGATGATTATGGTGTTTTAAGAAAAACATATCACGTTTTTTATAATTAACTAACTTACCTAACTTTCTTAATCTAATTAAATAAGTTAAATAGATCATATATTAAGGATTGGATGAGTAATTTGTGACAAATTTTTATCACTCATTACTCATCATACAACAAAGTTATAGTCAATGGCATGAGCATGAATTTTTTTAATTGTATAGGAAAAATTAAGGAATGATGCGGCAGATTTAACTTCTACTTTATGCAAATTCATGGATATATATGTATTTTTTTATAAGCATGAGTATCCTTCTGTCAGAGATAATATTGCTCAATGTATTGTCGGTTACTAAATGTAGATATTTTTTCTTACAGAAATTTAAACTTTAATTCATTACGTTGTAAAGCCTAACTCTTTCTACTAGACTCAGCGGTTATAAGTCAATTTATGAATATATTTTTGTTAATTAGAATTTTAAATATTAAAAGAACTCTTGAATCCATTTGTAGGGTCAAGGAGCAGATTGGCTTGACCATGGAATTAACTTCTCAACAAACCATCAGGCACCAAATTTATATGCAGATCTCTCTTATTCACAACATTCCCAGACTTGCATGCCAACTTGTCTGATTGTTTTCCCTGTTTAGTTTCGTCTTCTCCCCAAAATGCCCCTACTTTGTCATTCTATTCACTTCCCAAACCACATCCTCTGTTTCAAATTTCTTCATTATCTACGCGACTCGGGCATGGTAGGTAGATTTAGCTATCAAGAAATTCGTTGAGAGTCGAGACGACGAAGTCCGTGGCTGCACCGCTGAAGCCGGAAATAGGTCGTCGGCTTCCGTTTACGATAAGAACAATGAGTTTCAGTTCATTGGCAAATCGCGATCGCGTGGCGTAGCAGCAAAGCCTAAATGCCTGCAGGAAATCTGCTCCGGAGCTCTGTGATTTCATCAAGGTGAGACTAATTCAGCTTCTAGTTTCTTAACTGAAGTATGACTATAGGGCCTCTAGTGGATAGGTAAGATTGAGGGATTGGAAATAGAGCTTTGAATCAAAATGCAGTGAAAAGAATAATCACAGAAAATGGCCTCAATGACGCACATAAAAGAGCTTTTATGTAGAGACTTCAAAGAATAATCACGTAGTCAGTTTTCTGAAGGATTAACGAGTTATATATATATGGGCATGTTTGGAACACCTTATAAGCATGATTTACGAAACACGAGGCAAGTATATAAGAGAAATTTTATCTTGGCTTACATAAAACGTACTTATAAAAATTTTTTACCGAAACAAGTATGTGAAAGAAATTTTGTTTCGGCTTACATAAAATGTGTTTATAAGAGATTTTTACCGCAATCGTGCCCATGGAGACCTAAAGAGTAATCACGTAGTCAGTTATCCGCGAATTGTACTCATGCCTCAAACAATGAACTCCCTACACACATTGCCGCGGATGCAGATTAAAAGGAGGATCCAACTCAAAATTTCCCACCTGTCACTGTCACAATTAGTATTCCCACTTCTTTTCAAAACAGAAAGAAACCTGTTTTATTTTGGAGCCTATTCTGTTTATTTTTCAATAAACCTAAAAAACTCAACATGGGTTTAGACCGAATCTATCAAGTTATGGACTTAACTGAATCCAACAATATGTCAAATAAACCAGTGCATCAAAGTAGGTAAAGGTGAAAAAAAAAAAAAAACGTATATTGGGGTTCACTCTCTGTTTTGCTTGTTCGTTTGTGGCCAACCTGCTTTTGCGTGTTTACCGTAGAGAGCTTGGATGATAGCTACTGGGAAGTTGGAATCTCCATCATGTACAATGCCCTTGAACCCCACAAAGCAATGCTTCGAAGTATTGATTCGAAAAATGAAAAAAAAAAAACATATAAATTAAAATTGAATTAAATAATGCTAAAGCTTTATGAAATAGGAAGGAATTGTTCCCCCCCCCCCTACGTCATAGTTGTATGATCAGATCCCCAATTATTTACGTTCATTTCCAGAACAAATTGTCCAACCACTCCTAAAAGAGTAGGCAAACCCCATGTACATTTACAAAAACACAAAACAAATCCAAATGAAATGCTAAAATGAATACGTAGGCACATAGTTTTAATTTACAGATTAACTGCATGTGAAATTGAAGATATACACAAGGAGGACTGATTTTGTCTGACTCGTGATCATGACAAAACAAAACAAAAATCTGGACCTGTACTACTCGGATCAATCATCTTCAAAAAGACCTCAAAAGAATCTGAATTCAAATCCCAATTAAAATTAATTACAAAAAAGGAAAAAAAAATCAATTTAATTGTGAATCTTTCTTCGGCGACACCTTGAAGGTAGAGAGCATCCAGGATGCAATGGTTGAGCGTGGAGTAATGGTGACTGAGTTCTCTTACAACCAATCAAATAATATCCAGTTTTCTTGCACAGATCTTCGCCTACATCCGAAGCCTCAACTTGCTGGTTCATATTTGAAAGCAATATGGTGGGAATTAGAACAAAGAAAATGAACAAGGTCGTCTTCTTCATGGTAAATATGTATGATCTCTGTTTTTGACTTGTTAGTGATTGAGGAATGTTAAGGAATTAACGGTGGTTGGCTTGCAATTTATATCAAACATGCCTTGCAGTTCAGCCGCTGAAAATATAACTTATTCTTAGTAAGTTGCTATCTTTGGTTTTCTATATGGATACATCGCCCATTTTCATCTGTGACTAAATCTATATTGTTCTATTTAATTCATGTTCCCTACTTAATCTATTTACAATTTTAATTCTTCTTTGCAAAACATTTTCTTAAAATATTACTTCTGGTCCTAATTATAAGACTTTGTTTGTAGTTTATGAACGAGGTCTGATAAATAGAACGAAAGGTAATACTATCTTTATGTTTTGCAGTATATTTCGTTGGGTACTTGGCATTAACAATTTTGATTTCTTTGAAAGTGAGGTTATAGATCTCGAAGAGTCAAAGACTAAAACGCTAAGTGACAATATATCTTTAATTTTACGGCCGAATCAAACAAGTGAAGGTGTGGCTAACTGCAGTTGATAGAGTCACCATGATGATTCCTCAACCAATCATTTGGGAGTTTTTTTTATGGCTACTTTGTTTGTTTGTGTTGTGCTTAAAGTGTTGTTGTTCGTCTGCCACAACTACATGCAAATACGATGCAATGAACCCATTTGGGACAGTGTTTGCAAGTGAGAGTTGGAATTTCTTATGGTTATAACTGCAAGTTTACTGTATGATATCCAAAAGTCCAGACAGACAGAGAAAGACACATGGGAGACAGAGAGGACAGATAAGTGATAACCAATGAGGCCCTTTATAGTTACGCCCTGAATTTACCTTTTTACCTGCCATTTCCCTTCCATTCATCTCCAGTTCAAATGATTAGTTGATTAATTGGCTATGTCTACAATAATTTTCAATCACAATTAACTGCATATTGTGCATTAAGGGAAAAATGAAACAAGTATTAAAAAAAAGAAAAAGAAAAGAAGAAGCAAACTACATGCATTAAAGCATCCTCAAATGCTTGTTGAAGGTATATTATAGTAGTTGTTGGTTGGGGAGCCTTTAAAAAGGAAGAATGCTATGCATAGCCATTCCAAAACTACATATATCTTAGGGTTGGATATAATATCCTAACCCAAAACTACAAGATTCAAATTTATAGATCCTTTCACTTTGTTATATATTCATTATGAAGTCTCACTTTATTTGATGTGAGATTCTCCATCTCAACTCAAATTTACTCTTACTTGAAGTAAACAACCTAATGTGGTAATATTAGAAGGGATAGTGAGTGGAGTAAATGGGGACTTGTGCATAGCCTTTTAATGGTTTGCTTAGATGATAAACACGTGTCAATTGTTCCAAAGCAACAGCACCACCTTCATCCTCACTCTCTGTCTCATGCAATCAGATAGTTCCCCCACTGGTTCCACAGATTGGGCCACTCCTTTACGCCGTAATCATTTGTCATCGCACCACCATTCCGATTTGTTTTTCTAGTGAGTAAAAAGAGAGGAGAGATATTATAGATAATCTTTTTTTATTTAAAAATAGCTTAATATTACAACTCAATTACAATGGTCACCACAATGAATATAAAGGGATTAAAATTAAACTACAGAAATTCTAGTTGGAGTATTAACAAGTCTTGAAAAATTTTTTTATAAGATTAGGGAGTGTTTGACAACCTCTAAACTATAGTTTCAGAAGTACTTTTCCACAAAACGAGACAAACTCCTCCACGTATTTACTTTATAAACCGTAAAAACGCTTCTAAAAGCATAGTTTAGTTTTTATCTAAACACTTCTAAATGAAATCAAACACGCAAGAAACTGCGAATGAAGGGAGGAAGGAGGAGTAGGAGTGTGATGTGGGGATGAGGTAAGAAAATGGCAGAAGAATTGAAACCTCAGGAGGGTGTCAGATGGGAGGAATCCAATAGAGCAATAATAATCAAAGGCATGCAAATCCCAAATCCCAAATACCAACACCTTCTCCATAATGGATCCTCCTTCCGATGAATGAACAAGAACCAACCAAAGCTTCAAAATCCATCCCAGTTCATCCCCCCTTCAAGCCTCCAACCCCTTCCCACACTTGTTTTCAGCTTCACCACTCATTTCGTCCTCCTTCCAAATTCTCTCTCTCTTCCCTCACTTCACGACAAATCTCACCGATCCATTTCCCTCACACCGGTTTTCCCTATTGGCTCTCTCCTCTTTCTCTAACCGAACACCGCTCTCACTTCTCTCTCCCTCCCCCCAAATGATTCTTCTTCCACCATTACGCCTCCTCCGCCAGAATTACTTTCCCTCTAAGCAAACCTCCCAAATTCCGCATTCATTCTTCTCCCTAGCAGATCCCACATTGAAGCAAATCTTCTTCTTCTTCGTCGTTGGTGCTGTGACTAGATGACTGATGCAAATGCTGCTTCCTTCGAGGCGTTTCTTCGAGAATGGATGGTGCGGCAGAAGGATTTGCTCGACGAGCTGCTCTCTGCTCAGCGACACCGCGATGAACTGCACGACGATGATCGCAGAGAGTTGATTTCTCGGGTGCTTTCCCACTACGAGCAGTACTACCAAGAGAAATCCAGAATCGCGAACCGCGACATCCTCCTCGCTTTCTCTCCCTCGTGGTTCAGCTCTCTGGAACGATCCTTTCTCTGGATCGCGGGATTCAAGCCGGGGATGGTGATTCAGCTCGCGAATCAGGTTTTGGATGATCTGTCGGAAGAACAGAGGGAGAGAATGAGTGAGCTCAACCAGGAGACGAAGTCAGAAGAACGAGCGCTTAACGATGAGTTAGCGAAGATTCAGGAAAGCGTCGGAGCATCGCCGCTGGTGGAGGCGGCGAGAAGCCACGGGCGATCGTGTTTGAGTGAGTCGTATAGAACAGAGGAGGGTGGCGGTGAAGTACCAGAGACGCTGAAGATTGCATTGGAGAATTTGGTGGTGAATGCAGACACATTAAGGATGAACACAGCGTTGAAGGCGATGAAGATATTGAAGCCGTATCAGGCTGTGAATGTGCTGGTGGCTGTGGCTGAGCTTCACATCAGGATTAGAACGTGGGGCCTGGAAAAAGACGCTCATCAGGGTGGTGCAGGTCGGTAGGCAGGGAAATGTGATTTACTACCACTTCACTGGAATCTCAATGGCTTTTCATTTCTGCAAATTTGCTTTTTTTTTACTCTGACCAAATCATGTCAGTTGATTTGATTCGCTCTGAAACTAAATTTCTTTTTTTGACACTGTTTTGAAGTCAGAGTCTCCCACCTTCATCGGCATTATGCATATATAGTATTCTACGGTCGAATGTATATATTTTTTGGCCACCTACGGCTGAATGTATTTACTAGTACCTCTGGCCTCGTTATCTCTGTAAACAAAATTTTATAATTAGAATCGGTGATAGTATTTAGTATTGTATTGATGATTTTAAAGTTGTCGTAATGTAGTCTTTTGTATATACACTACAGGGTACCCTGCATTTAGAATTTTATTCTCATATTGTAATATGACATAGTGTTTTGGGTATCTTCACCGACATCTTGTTTCTTCTATTGGCTTACCTGGTGCATTTTTATTTTTATCACTAAGGATACATTAATTTTTCATATAACCGTGATTTTTTTTTAAATTTGTTATTTCAATTAAGACATTTATAATTATAATGTTTTCCTTCTCATCTCCTTCTAAAATTTAACCCCAACCAGACTTAATAATTTGTTGATTTAAACATCATACTCGTGTTTAGACAATCTTAGATAACTTGCATCATTTATAAGCAGTGTGGCTTTTTATACCATTATATACGTAAATGCTATTAATTTATGTTACATCTGACATTGTCAGGAGCTGTTTGTCTATCATTCCAAATTATGGTTTGGGAAAGGAGTCAGCCCTCAAATGAGAAGTCATTGTTTGGGGCGAAACCATTAGTTTTGGCTTCCAAAACCATGATTTCGGCTTAAGCAGGTCTCAGTCGCTTCTGGTTGAAATTGTTTGATGGTTGGTGGTGTGGGCCCACACCATATGACATAACAGCCTCAATTATTCTTCCTTTCTTTCACTTCTCTCAATTATTTAGCCTTCGCTCCTTCGCTATACTTTGTGTTTACAACCCTTTTTTTTTTGTATGGTTATTCAATTTTGTAAAAAAAAATTATGGGCTTTTATGTTTAAAATCTTTACGCTTAAAAAAAAAATTTATTGGCAAAATAAATCATTTTACACAAAATATGTTTAATTATTTTATAAATACATATACACATTTATTATTTATTATTTACATTATTTATGTCTTATTTATTATGTTGGCAAAATATATATTAGTAACAAATCTATGACTTTAATTAAACATATATTATAAAATATATCTTTTATGTAATCATTATTTAAACTTACGTCTTTTTTAGTAATTCTACATATAAAAAATCACTTCTGATAATAACTATCCAAACACTCTCTCTTTATCAGAATCATTTTTTCACAAAATCTATTTTTTACAAAATCTATTCTCTCAAAAAGCTATTCTCCATAAGATATTCTCGAAACTATAGTTTGAGTTTATCCAAACATCCCTGGGTTGGCATGCTTCATTTGGTTATTGATTGTAGACAATGATAGAGTTAGAATGGGAAAGCAACAGGAATCGGCTTTTAACGGTTATGGGATGTCTGTGTGTAAGCTATCTAACTTCTATTTTTAGCTGAAGATGACCTAACTGGAAAGCCACTTATCCACGGCTAGCAAAAATAAAATCCCCCCACCCAAAAAAAAAAAAAAAAGTCTTAACTTTTTTGTTTTTTTTTTTTTACATTTGTTTCTTAGTCCAAACCAAAATACTAATTAGATAACTAATTTTAAAATATTAAAAAATTAATTAAATTAATTATTTGTCATAAATCTGTGCCAATATTCATAAACTATCATATTTAATTATGTAAATTATTAGAATTATTTTTTAGTATAAACCTATTGCAATTAATAGGAATATTTTGGGAATAAATGAGTGACAAAATGTCAAGATTTAGAAAAGAAGTGCTTTGAATAATCACATAGGAAGCAAACCAAACACTTCAACAGAAAAGCCCCTACGTCTTCTTGCCTCTATATTCAATGGAAACATACAACAAAAAAATGTGGGGATTGACTCTGCATCAAATCAGTGGCCTGGAAAGTGTTGTGAGACTATTGTGATCATTTCACAAATGGAAATCCTCTTTTCCAACATTGAACAAGAGAACAAATGTCATAACAGCCATTTATAACCACATCTGACAGACCGTCCACTAATCAATACTCAACTCTGTACAAAACATAGCAAACACAGACATGAAATATGCTAAACAAGGGAGGACCATATTATTTTTCATTTCATTGAGTCATCATCTAAACAAACACTCGTATAATTTATTAAATCCGATGGAGGATTGTTCCTGAATTAGCATCCCACCACAGCAGAGAATTGAGTAGATAAAATGAGTCCGTGGGTATACTTTTTGATTTATATCTTTACAGTCGACTTCTTTGTGCAACAGGCTTGAAGCTGGCTAAACCAGTAACTTCCCTCCCAGTAACCAGTGTGTTGATGTCATATGTGCCTTCGTACGTATAAATGGGCTCTAAATCACAGAATGCCTGCAGTGCAAGATATATATATATATATATATATATATATATATTTGAGGGTGAGAGACAAAAAATGAGACAAAGAAAAAGATCCTCCTCTAATAATAAATGTAAGAGTTAGTGGAGGAATTTTTTTTTTTTTAAATATATCAAAATGCAAGACCCCAATCCATTGTTCTCCAAATTAGTTCAATGCAAATGATTACAAGAGTATTTTAGGCAACCAACACAACCTTTTTATAAATCACTAAATTATTTCAATATTTGCAAATTAATTATCTAACTCTTACATCTCAGATAGAAGCATGTCATAAAACAAACTTTTGTCTAGAAATATTCATCCAATGCAAAGTGGGCCATCAATGTGGCAAAGCAAGGATGTGGAAGCCTTCCCCGATCTTCATCCGCATGACTACACTCCTTTCCCATTTCCTTCCTATTTGGCGGGGACATCCTCATATTTGTATAGCTTTATGAAGGTTCAGTAAAATTTTGAAAAATAAAAAACAATTTGAATATATCCGCAATAATTTTTGTGTATATTTATATATGCATAATAGTATATGTCCATTTACATTGCTAAACATTTACGTTAGAGAAGGGGAAAGAGTCAGTTTCGATACTTTTTCGATTATTCTTTGGGGGGAAAGAAAAAAAGGTCACAAGGGTCATTTTAAAACTCACAATCACTCTTTTCATTCCATTTTCCATTAATCATTAGCATCAAACTTACTTTAGTAGACTTCATGCTTAGAAATATCTACTAGAATTAATCCCAATTTTATCTAGATTAGATTGGATCTTCAGAAAAAGACAACTTAATTAAAGGATTCAGCATAAGAACCTTTGCCACTAGAAAATCAGCCAGAATTCCATTGCCACCAAGTAATTCGCGTCCCAGGGCAGCTGTTTCTCTTGCCCTCAAGGTGATCCAAGACTGAAAATTGATGACAATAGTTAATTAGTAGTTAGCATAGCCACTGATGACAACAAGAAGCCTAGATTGAATGCTTGTTATTTTCTCAGAAGCAACGATGCCAACAAGGAACATGACAAGATACAGACACATGTAATGCAAGGGTTATGACATAACCTTCCCCAAGCTGGCATGACCTGGAGTCATTTTTCCATTCTCATACAACTTGCAAAGGCGCCAACCAACAAGAATCATTGCTTGAATGTTACCAAGCATTTGAACGAGTTTCTGTTGATTGATTTGGAAAGCTGCTAATGGTGCTCCAAACTGTTTCCTCTCCTTTAGGTACCTTTGAATTGCTCAGAATTTAGAATGCTTTGCAAGTGAGAGCTTTATTAAAGAACGAGAGCATGGTAATAAAGTGGATACCTATGACACATGTCATATATGCCCATAGAAATGCCAATAGGTTGCCAAGCAACCATCACGCGCGAAACAGCAAGTACCTATTTCAAAATTTAGAGGACAGGAAGTAAATTTCATTCAACAGGCAATATTATAACAATGGCGTTGATCTTAATGTCTGGCCCTTCAACAATATATCTCAGAAATTGTCATATTATAGCTTCTTTTTAATGTGAACAATAATTTTAAGCACCTATTTCAAAATTTAGAGAACAGGAAGTAAATTTCATTCAACGGGCAATATTATAACAATGGAGTTAATCTTAATGTCTGGTCATTCAACAATATATCTCAGAAATTGTCATATTATAGCTTCTTTTTAATGTGAACAATAATTTGATAGGTGGTTGCAGCAGACTGAGACAAGGAGAAGAGAAAACTACAGGTATGAAGATACTTGAAGAATATTCTTGTCTTTTGGTAAAGGCGTGATAATATATCAAGAATGTTACAGCTTGAATTAGGGGGGAAGAGCAAAACACAGGCATGCTGCTAATAACCTAGAAGACAATAGTGCAATCCCAAACAGGTACAAGACTACAAGGACACAGGATCCAAGACTATGATGCCCTCCAGGTTTTCGTAACAAGAAGTGAGAATTAAATTAGTCATTTATAGTTGAAGTCATGTGCAGCTTCAGATCATATCACAGAAAAAAAATCAATGTACAATGTTACCTTATTTGTATCCTGAAAAGAGTTCACTCCAGGTAGTCTATCCTCATCAGGGACAAAAACTTTCTTCAAAAGAATGTCTCCATTTTGAACAATCCTGAGTCCAATTTTGTTCTCTATTTTGGTGACTGTCAAACCAGGTGCATCCTTTTTCACAATATATCTGAGTTATAGGTCAAAAAACACATGGAGAAGCATGAGAACTTGTAAATCAGGGTAAAAGGATCAAGAAAATATGAGGTTTTAAGTAAAAACATGAACGCACACGTGCGTGCACATGAACATATATACAATGAAATTAGGTAAAGTAGTCGATACCCATTTATCTGATTTGTAGTGGTATTCCTAGCAAATATAACTAACAAATCAGCAAATGTACTGTTTCCTATCCAGCGTTTCTGGCCCTCAAGGATCCAACCTCTGTCAACCTGATATTTTCAATGCAAAACGTTTTACAAGATTGAAGAACTTCTGAATACTTATATAGAGTGATATTTGTCTGCTAAAATAAATTTTAAAAGACGCAATAGAATTTGTTGCAGAAGCAAATAGTGGATAGGATGAGCAAGATATAGGACCCTTGTTGCTGTTGTCTTCAAAGCGCTGGCATCACTTCCATAATCAGGCTCAGTTAAAGCCTAATAAATAGAAAAATAAACATCGTTAACAAGTGTTACCTGAGCAAACAGACGCGATGACAGAAAACGGAGCTTACCCAACATGCTACAGTGCGTAGCTGCGCCAGAGAAGGTAGATACTTTTGCTTCTGATCTTCTGATCCACACAATGCTGTACTTGAGAATTAATAAAAGAAACAAGAAGAAATCAGGAATTGCTGAGAGAATTTCCTGATATAGATGAAACAATAAACAATCAAACTTATAGGTATTACCAATGGTGAGCATTGCCAAGGAAGAATGAACCAAAATGAAAGTTGAACAGCTTGCATCAACTCTAGCAACTTCTGCCGTGGCTACAGCACTTCCAGTAATGGAAAGACCAGGGCACCCATAACCCTGAGAATTGAAACTAGCTAAGCACCTCCTTAACCATGTCTCTTATAATAGAAAACACACACACACACACACACACAATATGCATGAAAGAACCTTGATAGTGCCACCAGCAATGCGCAGTGCCCCAAGTTTTGGAATAACATGGAAAGGAAACTTCGCCTTCTCCCAATACTTCAGGGGGGGGGGGGGGGAAAACAAACAAGAGTATTGATGTAAGAAGAAAGAAGAAAATGAAGGAAGTCAAAACACGAATGTAAAAATCATATCACATTCTCATTTTAAATGTATCACAGGAAGGTACCTCGGCCATTATAGGAGCAACTTCTTTTTCCATGCACTCTTTTACTTTCATCCTAACAGCCTGCTCCTCCGGAGTCAGTAAGTCATTAAATTGGTAATAATCTGAAGCTGTAATTTTCAGCAATTAAGAACATTAAATCTCGAATCAAGTCAAAATATTTACAATCTTGACAAACCATACAATGTGGAAGACACAGAAATGAAGGGTAAGGGCAGTGTTTTAGAACGTTGAATGTAAATCGTAAGATGATGAGCATCAATGTAATGAAAGTTCAGCTTCTTCACTATGTGTAACAACAAAATTTTTGGAAGGTAGCGATAGGTTGGGGAGGGAACTGAATAATTAAGGAATTTTTTTATCCCCAAAGAATTAGGCCACCTCATACCTTTGCTGTTTTAGAATGGGGACAATGAAGAAAACTAGCATGAATTTTATATCTTAAGAGGAGAATTTTGCATAAAAAAATTTGACGGCAGAGGAAACATTTGTGAGATCATTTGGTAAGGTCTCCCTCACAGGAACTTAAGCCATAACATAGTCAATATGTACAAATAATATCATACATGTAATCACATAAAAGGAAAAAGCTTCGCCACGTTTTGTATTCAGGCACAGCCAGGGCTAGTCTGTTATTGATAAAAACTGTTGCATAATATTATCATCCTACTTTCATTTCAGTAAATTCTAAGTGCAGAAGTCAGATATAACAATTTTGAGAGATACTTGAATGTACACAGAGTAGTTTGCGTTCAAAAGGGTGAAAAAGTAGATCTATTTATCATAAATTAGATGTTGAGACTCACAGTAAAAGAAGAAGGGGGGTCGATTTCCTCAGCACATGAACCAAATATAGTCTATTATATCAAATATACAAGCACATCACTATGCAAAGTTCTTATATCAGCATGTTAGCGTAGAGACAAACTCAACCTCTTCTTAAACCTCTTAGTCTAGATAAAGTAAAGCTTCCAAAACATCAGATTTCTCCAAACATAACGTGAACTATTAAAAACAATTCTTACCACACGGAGGAAATGTAGAGGCTGGAGTTGCTTGAGGAAATGCTACAGAGATATCCAGTGATGGCAAGTGAAAATAGGAAGGCATCTCATATTTCGCATCATCATCTGTGAAATCAAAGTATGCAAGAATAGCTCTTATTAATCATCATATATGGCGTAAAAACTATAAAATAAGAGTAATCATTCTATCCGATCAGACCAAGCAACAAGCTGATAACGCAGTGTGTTTAATTGGTGCGTTTCCACTACCAATGCGCTGTGTACGATAACAAGCTCCCATGAGTTGGAAAGACGACCATAGAAATGAATAATAATATGGTTCCCTAACCAGTACATAAAGACGACCCTCATAACACTCTCCAGAACTATTTTAATCTATACAACAGTATTTTCATGTAACATTGTTATGATTTTTAAGGCGAAAAGTCAAACTAGAAAATTAATAAAGGATTCCACAATCACAGAAGAGCAGTTATGTATGGCAAATCAAAATGCAATACAGACCTCGATTCTTGGAAGAAAGGACGGTCATGATGGCGGATAGCAGCAAAAAGTTAGGGTTTTGCAGGTGACGGAAAAATGGTTGAACTATCGGAGCTGTGATGAAGAGAACGGGACAGGAAGTTTAGATTTGGACGAAACTGAAGAGAGAAGAGAGACAGATTGATGATGGCAATTGAATTGGTCGGAAAGACACGTGGCGGGGCACGCAAACCAAGGCCGAATCATGCTTCCACGTCAGCAATTTCTCCCCTTAAATGCAAAAAGTTCCCCTTAAATGCAAAAAAATTCCTTAAAATAACCTAAAGCCTCTTAAAAATAAACTAAAGATTTTATTTACTTAATTATTAAATTATTTTTTTGTCAAGTATATATTGACAACTAAAAAAATAACCGTTAATAATATAAGGTGTAAATTAATAACTATCATCACAAGTATTAATAATATATTTTCTCAGCACATCAGAAAGATTAAGATATGAGTTGTTAATACATGTTGTTATTAATATTCGCATTTTAAATTGTTAATAACTACTTTTTTAATTGTTAGTATATACTTAAAACAATGAGAGCAACTTAGTAATTGAATAAGTGAAATTTCTTGTAATAAGATCCTTTAAAACTTAAGTTAATTTAATAATTTTATGATATTTTTTTATGTTCAATTCTCTTAAGTAGAATTTTAATGCAATGTTTTCTTTTTCTTCCCTGCGGGTTCCGCCCGAAGCTTAAACTAGTAGAAGTAATTAATAGTGCATCTTTTTCGCCTTTTATTTTTTCCCTGAATATCTTTTTTTGTACAAGCCTTTCCGCCGTGAGATCCTCTAGGGTGATTATCTTCTCATTTTTTTACAATCAATTATCACATCCAAGTTTTGATGGTTAAGATTTTTAATTTTTTAATAAAATTAGAATATTAAATTAAAAAATAATTAATCATATTTGAATTGCTCAAATTTAATCTGAAGAATTTAAAATTGCATAAAAAATACTTTATAAATGATTGAATCTAAATCATTAAATATTGATTTTATGGTTTGAAAAATAAGATGATAATGAGAAGGGAAGAGAAGTCTCTCCCCGTGACTATATGTAGGAATATTTGGCACGGATATGTTTATTATTTTATTGGGAAATTTAAAAAAATGATTATTAAATTTTAAAATTTCATATCAGTATTAATGACTACTCTCTTAAAAAAATAACTGCACTAAAAAAGCAAATCACAATGTATTTTTGTAATAATATCTTGAAATTTTAAAATTCAACTGCCATTTTTTTAGGAATTTTCTCTCTTTTATTTTGGGTGTATCCTCTCCTTCTCTTGAAGAGCTTACTAGAATAAAATAATAATATATTATTCCTATATTATTTTTCCAAATTTGAGTGATAATGATGATTGCATTCCCATTGATCAATTGTGTAACCGTGCACGGTCCTTTTCTGGGAAGAATATCAAAGATCCAAGATGTCCCCAAGCGAGAGCCCCACCATGGGAATTGCAGACGAATGCGACCCACAAATTTGTACTATTGGTACCTCTAGCTAAATAGAGCCATATTATTATAATTTTTATTCTTAATGTAAAATTTAATTAACTAATTTGAATAGATTAAGAATATTAAATAATTAATATGATTTTTTTTAAATACTTTAAGCATCTTCTTTAATTCTCTTTCTTTCTCTCATACTTAATTATTGTTAGAAGAATATTAATAAGGTTAATTTGAAAAAAAATTAATAAACACGCGAAGTAGATTTTGTATATAGGATCAAAATCAACTTCCTAATTAATTCTCATATTAAGAACAGACGAGTATTAATTACTCCTTAAGGAACAATATGTCTTTTTTTTTTTTGGCAAAAAAAAGTATGTCTATTTTTATCTAACAGCATAATGCTAAATACAACTCATTGTCTCCAGGAGTTTCTCTATGTGAAGAGATCCAAAATACAAAATTATCTAAATGCAGTATGGTTTCTTCAGATCAGACACATGATAACATTTACTCGGTGCCTCTGCATGGTTGAAGTATATTCAAGACAAACAGAATCATACGGCCAAGGTCCTTGCGAAGAATGACTCGTCAAAATCAGCTGTTTTGATACTCGTCTGCAACATCTTCGGACCATGTTGTTCAAAAGGGGTATGGGATTATTTTCCTTAACTGTTAGTTTCCTTTAATTTTCATCCCATGTTAATACATTGGGAAAGATTGGTGCCTTTTGAAAATACTATTTGTTAATTTATACTATCTCATGTCCTTGATATAAGAGTTAGGTGACTAATTTGAGTAGATCAAAAAAAATAATTAAATTAGTTATTTATAATAAATATGTGTCAATTTATACTCTCATGTCCTTAAGTTAGATTGGTGTTTTTTGGAATACTATTGGTTAGTTATATTTATTTACTTCAGATTTAGTATATATAGATGAAGCTAAAATCCCAATCAGCTTTTACAATCACAAAAGATAATAGAGATTTGCTTATGCATGGATGAAAAGTTACTTGTAAAGATGTTTATATATAAGCCAATTCTTGTATTAATAAGCTATATCTTATTATGCTCATGAAATTTTGAACTCCGGTTTTCCAGTTGCATTGGAACCGCCAGGGAGAAATTTGATGAGGCAGGATTTAACTAGCAAATTTTAGATATTATTTATTTTTGTAGGATAGTATCTGGTACTATCTCAAGACTTTTGCCTTTCCTCTGTATTTTTTTTTTAAAATGTTAGTATCCTAATTTGAATCCAGTAAAGACGTTTTTGGGACATTTGGAATTTGACTTGCAAAAATGAAAATTGCAAGTGAGAAGACCATTAGTATATTCAGTATTGTTTGTTCCTTTCCTCTCCCCCGCCTCCCAATCCCCTCCTCAGTGCTGTTATCGAGAAAAAGAAAGAGAGGCAGAAGCTCTGAACAATCCCCAAGCTCCTGTTTCAAAAAAAAAGCGAGCTTTCTGGCACCCCTTTTGCTCAGCAACCGATCACTTTCTCAGAAACCAAACAAAAGGAAACTCAACCCTGGAAATTGTATCCTTTCTCCTTTCTTTGAGAATCGTGGGTCACTGGAAACTAAACTGTTAAGTGAAGGCCTATGGCTATGGGTATGGATCTCAGAGCATAATGGGATGAACCGAGAGGGAAGGAGGAGAAGCAAAAGAGACGAAGGGAAGAGATTTTCGAAACACGGCACCAAGAAATGAAACGAATAGAGCAAAAATGACAGGAGCGAACAAAGGGAAAGTGCTGGAGATGCGGGGTATCGATCCCCGTACCTCTCGCATGCTAAGCGAGCGCTCTACCATCTGAGCTACATCCCCTTGACATCGGGCTGACTTTCTTTATAAATGTATTCCCGTCTGAGTCTTGACATAAAGCAGGAAACTTCAAAGAATAAAATGTTCTTTTAAATTCTTCTTTAATTTTAGGATTTAACAAAATAAAAAAACTTTAAAACATTTAATGCAAAGGAAAATTATTAGATAATACTACCTTTTGTCCATAATATAACTTTTTTTGTTGCAATTTGTTCACAATATATTTAAAAAATAAAAACCTTACTTCACTAGCTTCCATCAAAACCATGTCTGTAAACCAAAAAAATAAACTAATAAGATTCTCTATTTGGGCCTGTGCATCACAATTTCTTGGGCCATTAGTAGCATTATGAGTCTAATTATAAAGGTTTGTTTGGAATGATTTACATAGAAACAGTGTTTTAATTGTAATTTAGAAAATATTAGCTAAATATATGAGAAAAATTTGTTTCAATTTACATGAAAATGCCTATAAGCACTTAACAAACGCATCTCCAAATCGCACTTATTCTTCTCTTTAAGCACATGGAAGCAAGGCCTCGAAAAGGATTTGTGAAAAGGGACATTGCCACTATCCAATCACCATCACATTTTGCAAAATTAATCTTATCTTATCTACATCAATTGCCATCATAATACTTTCCAATATACCTGCGGTATGTTTATGCGTTTTCCTTTCTAACCATTCACTGTCATTTTGAAGTGGCCCGGGGACAGGATGCATCTTCGTGGAAATAAATGGGAGGCAGAATCTCATCGTATCTTATGATCATCCCATGTGCCTTATCATGAAGTTAAATATGTTGTTCCTTTTACTTTGTTTCTCTAAACAACCATGGAAACAGAGATGAAAAGATGCCATCTTGCTCGCTAACTTTTTATTCCCTTCATAAAAGTAGGCACTAGGTAGGACTCGAAAGTAACATAATGATTTATGATTCGGTTCTGATACAAAAATGGCAAATTAAGCCGTGATTAGTGCTTATTCATGTGCGTGTGCTTCGTACTTGTATATAAATAGAAGAATTTTCCAAGCATCACCCCTCTATTTTAATTTACTTCTATAAATGCCTATGCAGAAGGCATGCTTGTGAGATAACTTGCTTGACATAGAATGTACAGGACAAATAGCTAACACAGGAAATCTGATCTCTACAATCCGTTTCGTAAATCTCAATCAAGATGCAGCGATTCTGTCATATAATTCAATCACATTAGCTTTTGATGCTGACGAATTCAGCCAAGTTAACATTCTTGGATCAGACAGGACCATATCTTGTATTCGCTATTCTTCTGCCAACAAGATCCTTCAACTCAATTTCACCTGGGAATCTATTCTCCTTCAACTTGGAGAATATCTACAACGTCCAATAAAACAAAGATCTTAAATTCATGAATTGAAAATCAGAAGAGACAGTCATATGATGTATAATCTCAGAAGAAAAGGAAGGAAGAACTTACCAATTCACCATTGCAATACACTTCAAAAGCACCAGAACTCTGTAGGAAAGATTGAACAAAATTCCCAAGAAGCCAAGTGCTTGCCATACTTCCAACCTATTGGCACGCAATGAGTAGTACCATGAAGGTGGCGTCACTATTCCCAATTTAGGAAATATCTGTTCACCTGCCACTACAAGTCCAATAATTCCAAGTTGCACCACTGGTATCACTTTGCTAACCATGCGTTTAGTAAGTGGAGGTGGGCAGTTAGCTAAAACAACATCAATCCCAGGAAACGCTGTTTCCAGCAATTGTTTAGATGCAACTGCAGTTCCTCTGCACAAGAAATTTTGATTCTGTCAGATATTTTATAAATGAAACGAGCTCATATGAATGCAGCTGGCAAAGTTTAATCGGAAGGTTAATTGAAGATTTTCAGTTGGAGAGCTTCAAAAGTCCAAATTCAGAGGGAAGTAGCAGTTTTAATTTCCCCAGAACATGTTTGACGGTAGCAAGCAACCAATGTTTATTATATACCTCTATCTTAAGTGATGCTCTAGTTTGGGAGAACCGCTCCAAATAGGATATGAAAATCACATGAAATAACAAATTGCTAATCTAATTTCTCAGTTTGCATCTTCAAAAATGAGTTTGGAAAGAACAGAAGCAAAATGCTGCAAGGCTTTTACACCCCCCCCCCCCCCAAAAAAAAAAAGGAGAAAGGAAAAAAGGAAAAGAGAAATTCTGAAATGCTAGTGTGAGAAACGAGCATGATGTTGACACCCGAGTTTTCATCATTTAAGCATTGGAGCACCTTTGTATGCGAAGCCACTTCAACGTCCACCTTCAATGTCCCTATTTGGTAAAAGTAAAGTTCCGTTTGAAAACTTTCATTAATGATGCATTTAACAGTCCTCAGATTGCCGGGCACTAACAGAGGATGCATGCAACAGTGAGGAATGAAGTAATCGATAACATGGCAAGATGCGCGTTCAAAGCCAATGAAATTTCAGCCAATGCTAATTGCCTTGTGCGCTTTAGCTTCTTAAAAGAAAACACGAGAAAAGCAATGTTGAACTGGCGCTAAAAGGTGGCAAGTCTTTCTGAATTACTCACAGATGCATTGAATTTAATACAAAAATGGCACAGAAAAGTCAAGCGGTTAGGCAAACCTGTAAGAACAAGAAGTGCAGAAGTCAATGTTAACAGTGTTGCCGCCCCCATCGGTGGGACAATGGTGGTCTGTTTCTGCATCAAAACCAACAAGTCACCGACACAAACTTCCAATTCGAATTAGAAATGAAAGGGTTGATGAAAAAATGAAAAAACCTGAACGGGAAATTCCAGGGATTGCTGAAGATGCGGTTGAGACTTGGTGGGAATCGGAGAATGTTTGTGAGAAATCGGCTTGTGAGGTGGAGAAGAGAAAAGATTCATAATGTCAGAGCAGAAGAGCAAGACCGGTAAGCCCACTAGAAGAATTTGAGTTCGATCCATTGAAGCGGAGGTTGAGATTCTGGTGATTCAAAGCCTGAAAACGAAGGGCGAAAGGGTGCAAATGGAATTGAATTGAATTGTTTCGTAAATCACAATCTGAGATCCAGACTAAAAATTAAGATCCGATGTTAAAGATGGTAACCCGATTTATTTGCAACTGTTCAATCAGGCGTTAGATGTGTTCATCAATGTGTCACCACGTACCAGCGTAATGAACACATCGAAATCTGAGCAAGATTCGAGAATATCTTTTTTTTTTTTAATAGAAAACTGCATTCAATAAAAAGGATAATACAACAAACAGATCTTAAGGTCTTCCATTTGATCAAGCGTATAAAAATTTCCTGCCATGGTATGTGAAGATTTAGCTAGAAAGTCAGTGTATCCTAAGTGAGATTCGGGAATATCTAGATGGTGATCTGCTTAAAATTTTTAACAATAAATTATTTTATTGTATATGGATAACATATAATAATAGGTAAAAAAAATTATCTTTATATAATGTATTAAGTATTAACTAAAAAATTATCTTTATATAATGCGTTAAGTATTAACTATATATGTTTTATATGCAAGTGGCATTATTAATGAATTTGCCTTGCAATAGATTTTATATTATGTGTTTAAAATTTTGTTGATTTTAAAAAAAATGGTGAAATTGGTGATGATGATAAATTCATTAAGGTCCCTTTAGAAGGGTTCATAAGTAATTTATAGAATATAGATAAATTTGTTAAATGAATTTTGTTTTGATTTACGTAAAATATGTTAATAAGTGTTATTAACGGTCTTAATTAATATTAAAT
Source organism: Neltuma alba (assembly GCF_004799145.2). Lineage (NCBI taxonomy): Eukaryota > Viridiplantae > Streptophyta > Magnoliopsida > Fabales > Fabaceae > Neltuma > Neltuma alba. The sequence goes on from NW_021633429.1 coordinate 32,002, forward strand.
ACCTTAAGAAGATTTTACTCTTTTCGTTTGTAATTCTTTATCAAAATGTTAAGATGGTAAAAGGTTCAAACTCAAAGGAAAGTATGATTGATTTTATGTAATAATCCAGTCATCCAATCGATAAAAAACAGGGGGGAATTTTTTTTTTTTTTACCAGGAAACCAAAAAAATTTAACTCTGAGCAGAATTAAATTGACACACCATGGAAGAGTCAAGGTCGGTTCTTCAACCTGCAAATCACATCAATATTTTTCATTTCAAAAACGAATCTTATCATTTGACCATGGGAGATATGTGTGTGTATTAGAATCAAGGCCTGTGTTCTCTTCCTTCTGAAAGTGTTCCCACGGGAACGTGATCTATGTGCTTAGAATACCAGTTTGAAATGGAATGATGAAAGTATTTTAAACCCGTCATTGTTTGATCTAAGTAATTCTTGGCAAATTTTAATTTCTTTTAGACCTTTAATCTTATATCACATATATAAATATATATATTTTCTTGTGTGTGTAAATATTCAATGTTTTCGGCCTTTTGTGGTAAGATTGCAGAGATAATATTAAAACTTTGCCCTTTAAATCTATTTAATATACTCCACTAGTGACATTTTATCATCCATTAATTAAAACATTTTTCAAGGGAAAAAGAACTTACTTATGAATGGCTTCCAAAATCACATTCACTAAATGGCGATCTAATTTTAATTTCCTCATGAGATTGCTTTTTTTTTTTTTTGGGAGCAAATTCCTTATATGAGATTGCTTATATGACACAAAGATTGTTCTTCTTATCCTCCTCTTCTCACAATATGATTATATCTATATTTCAGAATAACTCAAATGTTAAGATTTCTAACTTGATTATTACTCCCTCAATCTTTAATGTAAACCTAATTAAAGAATTAATATTAATCTTAATGTAAGTTTATTTCATATAATTATTAATTTTTTTAAATTAACCCTATTATTTTCCTTAACAAAAATCAAGTAGAAGAATAATTGAGGGAATTAACGAATATACTTAGGATATTTTAGAAAAAATATATTATATTAACTAATTTAAATAACATTATTAATCTACTCAAATTAATTAATTAGTTCTCATATTAAAAATCGGAAGAATAGTATTGTTTTTTTAGTGGAAATTCATATCATACTGCCACACTGTTAAGGGTTAACTTTTTATACTGATAGGAGCTTCGTACCCTATAAACCAAATCAAAGACCTCTTGCTGTGCAACAAAGGCTTAACCGTTTAACGTTTTTTATTTTAGTCTGAAATTGATTAAAGTATTTTTAAACCATTTTAAAAGTATGTGTTTTATTCTGAGATCTTAAGATGATAATGAAATATAAATTGTTCTATAATTTAGATAAATGTTCCAAGATAGGTGCCAATGGTTTAAAAATCTTGTGACCCATAGAATTGACAAAGAGTAATGCATAAAAGATTATATAATTTCCATATTAAAATTTAAAAGAGCCCAAGTTGTTCCATGGGACTTAAATAGACTGATAATTTGAATTTCTGGATTATTTTATCCCTCCTTGACATTATTTTATTTCTAATCGGCACATGGGATTGATGCTACCAAAACCCCAAAAGTAATCCAAAATAAATAAATAAATAAACCATCAAACACAAACATCAACATAACAACAATTAAAGTTTCAATCATACTTTTTGAAATATTTAAATTACATTTTTCTCTTTTATAACAAAATATGAGGGATAATTATTTTTGTTTTGATCAAAACATGTGTGCATGTGTGTCTTTATTAATTCCTCCGACCTATTATTATAATAACTATAAATTAAATTATAAACTATGTTTGGATATGGAGGCTTACTCAATAAAACACGTGATTGATTTAAAAAAGTCCAAGAACATAAAAAGCAGCCATAGTGCTCATTTCATTTCATACCCCGTTTGATCCATTCCGACCTACGTGTGAAATGTGAATAAATATTAAATAATAAAGTTTAAGAAATAAAAGGAAAGAAAAAATTTGTGTAGCGTGCGGGCACATGGGTGGCTGAAGCAAGCACTACCGACCCATTAATTAAAGGGCGGACTCGCATAATGAACCAATTAGAGAAAGGGTGAGACCCACAAGACAAAATAGGTCAACCTCAGCCACACGGCAACAACTGGGAATCTAAGTTCAAATCTTAGAATGTTGAAAGGGAAAAGTAAACACGCCTTGGTCTCTCCCACACATATTTACGAGGAAATATCGCTATGCGACTTCTATATATAAAGTCCGTCTCAAACTCAGACTCCCACAAGAAGACCAACCCCAAGACGCAAACTTTTCCTGAGCTTTTGCCCCTTTTTTTTTTCCTTTTAACCCTTTTGATCTTCCGACTTTCAATATTTCATTCAGATTTGTAAACTAAGAGGCTGAGCTTTGTGTTGAGGTGGGAGGAGAATCTGGGGGGAAGCCAGAGGAGTGGAGGATCAACGTGTGGCTGTCGTTGAAACACAAGTGCCCACTGAGTGTTGGATTTAATTCCTCAACTAAATTTTTCTTTCTTTCCTTGTCATAAGTTTACTAGTGTTTTGTCCTTCTTTAAGATATTTTGCCTGGCTTTGCCTTCTTTCTGCTTTGGTTCACATATTTTCGTCTCTCTCTCTCTCTCTCTCTCTCTCTCCTCTCGCCCCTCTCTCCACCGTTACTTTTCCTTTTTATTTTCCCAAGAGCCCAGGTGGGCAAACCCTGTTTTAAAGCTAAAAGCTCCATCTGGGTCTCCAATGGCAAGTTGGGTTTTAACAGAATGTGGGTTAAAGCCCCTTCCGCCAACATTCCCTCGACCCAGAATTGGAGCTGTTACGTGTAAGAGCTCAAAGGTTAGATTTTTAAACGCAAACAATGGTGTGAATGAAACAGATCTGAAATTTCAGACAAGAGGCTTAACTGGTAACTTTAGAGAGAGAAGAAGCTGGGAATTGAGAGTGAGTGCTCCTTTGAGAGTTGCTTCCATTGAAGGAGAGAATGAAGAAAGCAAAGAGACAATCAACGTGCAGTTTAATGGGGTCACCCAGGAAGAACCAGAATTCGATCCTGGGGCTCCACCACCATTCAAATTGGCAGATATCAGAGCAGCCATTCCAAAACATTGCTGGGTGAGGGACACATGGAAGTCGATGAGTTATGTTGTGAGAGATGTGGTCATGGTTTTTGGAATGGCTGCTGCTGCTGCTTATTTAAACAACTGGCTGGTTTGGCCTCTGTATTGGGCTGCTCAAGGAACCATGTTCTGGGCTCTGTTTGTTCTTGGACATGATTGGTAATGACCAATTTCTTTGATCTCTGTTAAATTTCTAGTTTGGGTTATAAAGCTGTGTCTAGATTCATTTGATTGTTGGTTTTGATGTTTCAGTGGTCATGGAAGCTTTTCAAACAATCCCAAGCTGAACAGTGTGGTCGGTCATCTTCTGCATTCTTCAATCCTTGTACCGTACCATGGATGGTATGCTTCTAAATGAACTTTCTCTCCTCTGGTCCTCTCTTCTCTTGGACACTTCTCACTGTAATTTTCTAAATTATACAGGAGAATCAGTCACAGAACTCACCACCAAAACCATGGTCATGTGGAAAATGATGAATCTTGGCACCCGGTAGGCTAAAATCTATTTACTCCTAAGCGTTAAAGGGGTAATCTTTTGTCCCCTCCTTCCTCATTCTATTGCAGTTTCTAATATGAGAAGTTGAATTTTCAAACTTGCAGCTGCCTGAGAAAATATACAAGAACTTGGATAATTTGACCAAGACTCTGAGATTTACTGTACCATTTCCAATGCTTGCATATCCTTTCTACCTCGTAAGTTGCTTCTGTTCCTGAAAGTTTTTCACAAGACTTGAATGTGAAATTCATGAAAGCAGTTTGTTGAAATAAGGAAATTGACTTGGTTCATGATCTGAAAAAACAAATTGCAGTGGAGCAGAAGTCCAGGAAAGACTGGTTCTCACTTTGACCCAAACAGTGACTTGTTCGTTCCCAATGAAAGAAAAGATGTTATCACTTCTACTATTTGTTGGACCGCCATGGCTGCTTTGCTTGTAGGCTTAGGATTTGTGATGGGTCCAATTCAGTTGCTCAAGCTTTACGGCATTCCTTACTGGGTAAGCTCACAGTTCTTTTGACTCTCTGTGGATTAAATACTTCGCAGTTGTTTCCCTCCTTTAAGTTTTCCTCTTTACAAGCCCTAATTGAACTTGCTTGTGATTGAAGATTTTTGTGATGTGGCTGGATTTCGTGACTTACCTGCATCACCATGGACATGAAGACAAACTACCATGGTATCGTGGAAAGGTATCATTTCTCCCTCATTTTTCTTTTTACTTTTTTCTGGGAAATGAAAGTTAACGTGATTGGATGATCTTAGTGAGAGTCTCTCTTATTTTAGTGTTTCAAGTTTGTGGTATTTTCAGAAGTAATAAATCTTCATTTATGTTGTGATAGGAATGGAGCTACCTAAGAGGTGGACTTACAACTCTTGATCGTGATTATGGTTGGATTAACAACATCCACCATGACATTGGAACCCATGTCATTCATCATCTCTTTCCTCAAATTCCACACTACCACTTGGTAGAAGCAGTGAGTATTATCTCTCTACTTTTAATGTGTTTTATATATTATCATAAAATATTTATCTTTCACTGAAAAAAAATCCTTAATGCTTTTTTAGACTGAGGCTGCAAAGCCGGTACTCGGAGAATATTTCCGTGAACCAAAGAAATCAGGACCTCTTCCCTTTCACCTAATTGGAGATCTGGTAAGAAGCTTGAAGAAAGACCATTTTGTTAGCGACACAGGGGATGTTGTATACTACAACAGACCCTAAGGTCGCTGGCTCTTCTTCTTCTTCTTCATCATCATCAAAGTAGAAGCTTTAAACAGTTTTCCCACTTGAAACAACAAGGCAATATGAGAGGCAACAGAAGAAGTATGTGATATATATGACACAGCTCCTTAACTCTGAAGAAATTAACTTCGGAGATTGTCTCACTGTCGGAGTTTGTAATTTCTTGGAATTGCGAAGAGCTAACTTGTTCCTTAATGGATAAAAGAGAGTAGGTGCTTGTTGCCTGACACGTTTGATAGTGATTGTCTGCTGCTGAAGATTAAGCAGAGTGTATCTACCTGTTATTGTAGTTTCTTCTTTGAGAGTGAAGAATACTTGTAAATTGGTATTCTTGATGAAGTGGTTTATCTTCATCAAATTGATGATGTATTTGCGTGAGTTTAAAGTTTAAACACCAATGTTAGATGAAAATTGAAAAATACAAATAAATTCATTAATTTGCCTGTCTTTTCTTGTTCCCCCCTTCTCAAGCATGCATATCTATCATTATTCGTTTTGTCCCTTGATAACTCTTTCTAAAATTTAGTTTGGCTAGCTCTGATTTCTAAGTCTAAAGGAATGATTTTGTCCAAAATTTAAATCCCTGGAGAAGCTACTGGACCACATGAAATAAGTTAATCATTATATATAAAAATAGTTCTGGTAAAAAAATTATATATAAAAATAGGAGTTAGATAACTAATTTAAAAGTTTAGATGTTGGTTGATATTTTTTTAATCCTAAATGTAAGAGTTAGATAACTAGCTTATAATATTTAAAAAATTAATTAGGTTAATTATCTGTAATAAATAAATATTTGTTTATTTAAAATACCTCCTTTAATTATTATCCCAATGAGAGAAGCTCCCTTTATATATGTAATTAATAGGAATATTTTGAGGGGGGAATGCAAATTTGATAGACAAATAGATTGAAATCTTACATTTAATAGTAAAACAAATCCTTCAATTAGTTTTATATTTAGGATTAGAAGTATTTAACTTTGTAAATATATATACCTAAAAACCATCGAGCATGGTGATAAAGATTGAAAAGGACAAGACCCTTGACCAACATTGAGAGGAGGATCCAAGAGTATCAAGGAAATCTGAATGGAAAACAAAGGTCGAAATTATATGAAAATGAGAATGAGAATGGGTGAGATGGGGTTGAGCAATGGACACAAGAGAACGGGGGAGAAGTCATTGTCTGTCACATATCAGCATGGTGGTTCTGAAAGTGAGTGGCCTAATTTTTTTTTTTTTTAAGAACAGGTGGTATTCCCAACTAATCCTTCCGAGAAGTAGAGATTACTGAAGTGGGTTTTGCTTCTCCTAACAAAATTTTTTCTATACACATGGCTTGGTTTGAATCCCAGACATCATGTTTAAGGGATCCAACTATCTACCGACTACGCAAGACTTTGTTGGTAGTGAGTAGCCTAATTGAATTAAAAAGAAAGAGTAATGTGAATGAATCAAATAATGTGAAGGTGAAGAGTGAGGAGGTACACACTGTCTCCCAATGGACCACTCACACAGTCACACAGACACAGTTCATCTCACATGCGTCCATACAGCATCCAACCATTTTGTGTCGGAAAAAGTTTGTGCCTTTCATCCATCCCATCCCTAATCCTTCCACATTCTCTCTTTACAATACAAGCTTACAACCAACCTACCAGCTGTCATCTTTTTTTTTTCACCCCACTAATCCAATTTTTTTTAATATCTGAGAACAATTCCAGAAAAGTAGGACACATATCCTATCACGAACGATTTGGTGCTGTGTTATGGTATCACGTCACTGGCCAGCAAAAAAATAGTACTACCTCTGATTCATAAGATAAGATTCATTTGTAGTTCAAACTAAATCTACATTAATGATAATAAAATTTATCTTTATTTTGCCTCAATTATCGATTTAGTCATCGGAATTTAATATTTATCAATTAAGTCTAAAAAATTTCACAGTCATATGCAAATAGTCTTTTATAATTCAAGAAAATGTAGGGTGACTTGTAAAAGGATGTGTGAATGAAATATGCTTGCTTTTAACAATTGGTTAAAGATAAGCAGGGCATAAGTTTGTATGGTTATAAAATTTGAGACTGGATTAATACAAATAAACTTCAAGAACTAAATCAAACTAGAACTCTCCTTTTGTGGTTTCATTAGTGTTCTCGATTGTATTGTTTTCTTTAATTGAAATGAACTTCGATATCAAGAGATAAAACATATTCGCATAGCTACGGTACTTATTCTTGAAAGCCCTTCTTTTTTGGTATTTAAATTTGTGATT
>NW_021633430.1:0-39927 GCF_004799145.2 Neltuma alba
TTTCAAGTCCATAATACATGACCCGCATACGCTTGCTGTTCTATGGTAAAAATTATTATCATGAAATCAAGTGAAAAACTATACATTAGAATGTGCATCACACAAGTCACGGGCAGATAAATTCTGGCCAGGAATGACAATATTGAGAGTGATACCTTTAGGAAGGAAAGTCCAGAGCGCGGATTCTTTCTGCTAATCCTTGCAACATATCATCCTAAAAAACAATGTAAAAACATTACCACAACATACCCAGAAAATTGTGTCTCTGACGATAGGTGGCTGAGAATAAGAGCTTAAAACAACAAGCAATTTGGTTGGATTGGCAAAGTGCAGCAAAAAGGAAGACCACTTTTCCTCCTTTTTTTTTTTAAAAAAAAAAAAGAACATTTCAAGCTTTCTATTGCAGTAATTTCAAAATACATGATGTAAAAGATCAAAGCCCATAAAATATCATAATAAGAGAACAAGAGAACTTCTAATAGTAGTTATGAAAGGGCAGCAGGACTGCTAGCCGTGTGAAAGAAACATACATGCACGTACGCACTTTACAATGCTTGCTTTCATTTCCCAGTTTGCATTTAAATTGTCCTAGGTAACGAGTTTGCATATTTAAAAACAGGAATCTTCAAGCTGGTTCTGGAAGTTTGATATTGAAAGTTCCCCTCGCTGATATCTTGGAAAACCTCATAAAATTAAAGTCAATAGATAGCACCACTTTTGGTTGCTGTTTATCCCTGAAAGCCAAATGTTTATATAACATATCCATTACATACATTTTTCTTACGTTTTCCATAGGCCAAGAACCAAAGCAAGGTTCTTATCTAAATAGAAATTGACTGTTGTCTCATTATTTAACGTAGGTAACCTACAGTGAAAAAAAAGAATAACAATGGGAAAAGATGGGGAAGGAAAAGGACGGAAAGTTTATAAGGAGAATACACTACAGACTATAAGAGATGGTATACAGATTTTAAAACAGAAACTCGGGGTGCAATGAATATTTGATACATGCTCCACTTGGAAACTAGAAGTGACTATTAAAGTTAGAAAGGTGCCATATTTGCAAATAGATGGAAAAAAAAAACAATGGAAAGCATAAGAAAAATGAAAAGTATCCACAGATGATAAAATGAAAAGAATAAGATACAAGAGATCTACATAGTAGCACGTTCAAAAAGAACACTTATTGCAATGGTTCACACAGGGGTAACCAGTTGATAGATTCTTAAAACAAGAGAATCCATTTTGAATTTATAGTGGCTTACCTTAAACACATATAAAACACTTTGCCATCGATAAAACAATTCAAAAACATACAAAAACCACCAAACTATCCATTCGTATGCAAAATCTTCAAAGCCTTGAAGTCATGAAAAGCACAACCCAAAATATAACTACAAATAGAACCTAATTTGACAATTTAAAAAACAAGCACCTTCCAGGCTAAATAAACAAAAGTTCACACTCACTTCCATAGTCAACAAAGTTTCTGAGGTAAGCTTCTTGTTTGTCGCATCTCCCTCTAAATGATGATCCTTCTCTGAGGATTTTTCTTTCACAGTTTGTGCCTAAGAAAAATAAATAATAAATCCAAAGTCTCGCCTAAGCGTCAGGAACCAACATGCTAACTAACAGAAGGGAATAATACCAAAGAAATAAGATAGTCACACTCCTTATCTGACAAAAAACCCTCGTAGAGAAAGACCCTATAGCACAAGGGGCAACAGCAAAGTTTAAAGGCACAAAAAGGAGGAATAAACAAACAGGTTAAAGAAAATAGAATATTGTATATTTAAACCTGTAGAGCCTTCCAAAGTGATGACCTATCAGAGAATAACTATTAGAGAAAAGTTTTCAAAAGTACCTGACCTTGGTCGCCAAGAGAGTTGGTGAACATGTGTTGGGTCAATTTGGTTGGAATGAATTGAGTGGTCCAATAGTAAGGAAGTTTTCTGGCTCAATTCCTTATTCCTCAATTCCTTCCGGCTACAAAAGCAAACAAAGCAATATAACATTGTATATTAGTAATAGTGACTGATAACCGAATGGAAGGAAATATGTTCACGATTGGCAAGAGAAAGAAATCTTTCTTTGACTTGGGAACTTACAGGGCAAGGGTTCACGGTTCACCTATTTGGACAACATATCACCAAACCAAAGATTCCACAACACATATAGGCATATTTACATATTACAAGTTGCAAGTTAGTTACATACACACAAAAAAAAAAAAGAAAAACACCTTAGCCAGCCATTCTTATCTCCTATACATTTACTCCATTTTTTTCGCTTAATAATATAAGAATTTAACCAAACAGAAAATCAGAAAAGGAATAACCATAACGAACAAATTTATGAAAGAGTGCTCTGAATCATGCAGGCATCTCCAGATCTACATCCATACCAAGGATCCCCCCCCCCCCCGGGAGTGAAGATGATTCATTCAATCAACGCCGATTTGCAAAAGATCTTCTACAAAACGCAAACTTCTTTCATCTTCCTCCTCCTCGATGAACCAAGGGGAAGGGTGACTAAAGATGCAGCTATGACTGGACATACTCTGAACAAACTAAGCTAATCTATCAGCCTTCCTAACGTAATCCCGATACGCAAAGTCTAAATGTAGACCATGTTCTATCAATGAGCAACGTAGCTTCCTGTAGAATATCAACAAATGGGTTGATCCGACCCTCGATGCCCGTCGTGATTAAGCTGATGGAATTTCCATACCAAGGATTTCAAAGTTAACGTTATTATGACGATGATTACAATTCAACAAGTACATTTGTTTCAACGACATTCTTACCTACATTATAAATTAGAGTGATCAAGACAGTATTGTGGTTTTTTTTCCCAAAAAAAAAGGTATAATTTTGGAAAAATATGAAATTCTCACGTTGAAATAGGTATATAATCTTTTTCGAAACATAAACTCCACCTTCATACCAGGACTATTCTCATATCCAACAAACATCAACAAAGATCTAGCTTAAATCAGATAACTAAGGAACCCATACTTCACATTTAGATGGTTAGTTGATCACGTAATTTAATGGAAAAGAATAAAGGAAGGTTCCGCATTCGAATTCTCAGACAAAATTGATGCAGGAGAAAAATGGACGGGCATTTCACCTTTCCGTAAAATAGCTTCCAAGGCAGCAGGCAAAGAGCGAAAGCAAGAACACAGTGACGAGGGACGCCATTATGGACAGGGAAGAAGCCCAGACAAGATCAACCCCAGAGAAATAATGCTAGTCTATCTTCAAACCAGAAAGGCCGAAACACGATTTTTGTTTAGCGTTGGATTTCAATTGCCTCTGCCAAATTAATTGACATCTCGAAAGTTCGTCACTTTGTTGGCGAAAAAGGAAAGTTCCTCACTTTATTTCCAGTTTCCCTTGCGATGACTGATGAGAATCTTGAGGGTAGATCAACTTATTTTTATTTACTATTAACCATTGATGCTATTTTCGGTTATTAATTTAAAAGCTTTATTAATTTATTTAATCTTAAATATAAACCTATCTATTTTTTATTTATTTATTTTTTAAAAATAGTTCTATAATAATAATAATTATAGTTAATATGGTTGACTAGTAATAATATTTTAGAAAAAAACAATACATATTTATTACAAATAACTAAATTAATTTTCTTAATATATTTAAATTAATCAATGAGCTTTTATATTAAGAACCGAAGATAGTATCAATTAATTATACTCTTATTGTGCTTAATACTAGCTCTGATTTTTAATATTTTTAATATAAGAATTGGTTTGGTTTTTAATTTGGTTGGCAAACATAATTTGTTATTCTAGTTACTAAACCAAATTGAAAGCCCCGATTAGAATATAATTTTCCTGTTGAAAACTCATCTTGTCCGATTTAAAATATTAATTATCCAATTCTCGTATGGTCCTCGTATTTTGATTTTGATGCCATGCCCGTGGTAACTTCTCAGTGCAATATTCAGACTATAAAAAACCAAAATGCCAAATTAACTAACTTCACAACATTTACCTTGCTTTTCACGTTTACTTTTGGGCCAACTACCTTATCTCTTGCCTGGGTTCGGACAACGGAAATGGATTACTTTTGTGGTGAGCATGAAAAGCCCAGTCATCAATAAGTAGATCCACAATCTTTTTGCAGGGTACAAAGTAGATCCACAATGAGTAACACCTTAAAAGTGGATCAATAATAAGCCTAAATTCAAAATTGGGTCCATTAGACCATAACCCCGTCAAAAACACAAAAAAAAGGACTTGCATCGCTAACCTAAGAGCTTCGCTATAAAATCGATACTGATTCCGAAAAACCCTAGTTCGGCTCGGACCCTCTGCACCGTCGTCGCTCTTTCCCCTCTCAGAAGCCACAAGGTAAAGATTTCCACCGTAGCTCTTCTCGCCTTGGTTCCCTAATTTGGTTGTTTAGTTGCTTATAATCCTCCGGAAAGCCAAAGAAGCTCATGATGTAATGAATAGCTCATATGTATTGGAAATATTCGATGTAGAACATCACTTTATTCTGGGTTTGGCCCGACTTTGTTGATTTTTCATCATACAAACACAATAACTTCCGTCTGCGTATGGTTTATGCTTGCAATATTCTTTGGTAAAACTATGATTAAGTAATGTTTGATGGGATCAGTCGAGCTGAAGAACCAATGTTATTGTGTTCTCTTTTGTTCTCTTTTATACCGTGAAGGCTTGTGTTATTGTAAATAAAGCTTCGCGTTTTTGGCTCAGGGAATGGCTCCTAAGCAGCCAAGCACGGGCCTTTTCGTTGGGTTGAACAAGGGCCATGTGGTGACCAAGAAGGAATTGGCTCCACGACCATCAGATCGCAAGGGGGTAAGCTATTTTTGATGCCTCAGGTGTTCATTACTTTTCTGCTCAAATTTGAAGTATTTTAAATGATAATAATTATCTTTCGTAGCAATTGCCTGCGAATAATACAGCATCGCACCGGGGTCCTCTAATTGTTACTGACATGATATGTTTCCGTTATTAGATGAAATTTCCTGCTCTGCTTATCGAAAGCAGTATTAATTCTGTCGAAGTGTACTGGTACTTGCAACGAGTTACCAATTGTAACGCCAATATGAATATCACAAATTCTATATAGATAGTTGAGTCTTGCGTAACTACTGCTTCTTTCACTTTGGTGTTATTAACTGATATCATGCTGGTTGCGTAATATTTCACATCTAGAGGCATGTGATGGTCCAGAAGAATGTTATGTATCAATTTTATTTATGTTTTTTATGTGGCGTTTATTGTGACCTAGCTTGAGAGGGCTTTGGATCATGTTGCATCTTTAAATTTTGTAATGTTACTGTTCAATTGTATTTCTTTGAGGTTTATCTTGTGCAACGAACACCATGTATGGCTGGTTTGAAATTTCTAGTGGTATATGCAGAAAACAAGCAAGCGTGTCCATTTCGTGAGGTCAGTGATACGAGAGGTTGCAGGACTTGCTCCATATGAGAAGCGTATTACTGAGCTTCTCAAGGTTGGTAAAGATAAAAGAGCATTGAAGGTGGCCAAGAGAAGGTTAGGCACTCACAAGAGGGCTAAGAAGAAGCGTGAGGAGATGTCCAATGTTCTCCGGAAGATGAGGTGATCCCACGACCTTTTAATGTTTATGTGCTTGTGTTAATATCCACCATAGGTTCACAAACAGGCTCGTTTGTTTTGTAGGTTGACTTGTTTGTAATAATTAATTTGCTCATTTTCTCTGTTATGGTGACAGGGCTGGTGGAGGTGGAGAGAAGAAGAAGGCTTAATTTTCCATTTTCACGGGAAGCGTAATAGCACTGATATCTTAGTATTTGTGTAATTCAATTTTCATAATTGAAGACTAATTACTTTTAGAAGCATGTGTTTTGATAAATTAAGAATGGCAGGTACCCTTGTCTAGTTTTGTTTACTTCAATCTAATATTTGTGAGCGTGGTTCACTCGGAATGTATTTTTTCGTCTCTGCATCTACCCATCATTGATTTTCTGGTCAAATTCTATTGCATCCGAAGTTCCTCAATATTCCTAGCGTCGATTATTTGACCACCTGCTGTGTGAAAGTGAAATCCGCTATAATAGGATGTACTCCTTGTTTTTAGTAGAGTAATTGTCACTATATAAAAGTGAATTGGATATGGAACCGTATTGGGGAAGTTAATATCAATTTGTTTCCTCAACCATTTATATACCTGAAGGAAAAAATGTTGTCAGAGGGATGGTGGATAAACTTCATCTTACCAGTGAGCAATATATTTCATATTTGAGAGCCATTACAACACTATATGAGCTAAAGGTTCATATTCAAATTTAGAGTTCAAGTTCTTGAGAACTTCTTTTTATGTAAGAGGCATGTTTGTTAGCATGAGCTGTAGATTCAGGAGCCAAGTATGCGGCGAGCAAACTTTTTCTGAGGTGCAAGATATCATTAACGAGATGAGACAATGTGTGGCCTCTGCCATCTCTACCGTCGAACTCGAATAACATTTTTGAAATCCATTTCTCACCCCTTTTTAAATTCTCCTGCAAATGCAGCCAGTTATCGATTAAGTGCAGGTCTCGTGTTTTATTACAGATCAAGTTAGACTTCTTGCGTCAGCTTCGTTCTTCAGTCCAATTCAGCCAGCGTTTTATTGTGATTTAAGATTAAGGGGGGTGTTTGGGCTGGTGACGGTAAAAGTGACTTATTTTATTTGAATTTTGCAAATATAAATTGGGATAAAAGTTAGCTAGTGTAATATGTTTTATGTGGGGGTTGATCTTTATAAAAGTCGGTTTAATAAATTGAAAGTTATTGGAAAAGATAATAAAAATTAAAAAAGAAATGAGTTGTAAAACGATTTATAAATTAGTATGTAATCTAACAATATGTATAAATATTTTAGAGAGATCATGTAACGTATATAATCAAGTAATTGATTTAGTTTTTTTAATCTATTCAAATTAGCATATTGATGTTTTATAGTACATCATAGGTATTCAATTAGTTTTTTTTTTTTTAGGAAAAAAAATCAAATTATTGGATTAGGATAGGGCCCACTTAATATCCTTATCTTTCTTTTCTATTTTCTGTGTTCTCTCTCCATGTTATGAACAGAAGCTCAAACTTCTAACTTCCACTTCAAAGTGACTTTTTCCTAGAGGTCCATTTACTTCCATCTTAAATCCAAACATCCCTTTAGTTGCAAATAACACAATAAGTTCGTCGTACATTTTTCAAGTCACCTTTCAGAGGCTCAAACGCTGCTCCAGACATGCTCTTACCCTTCATTCTGGGTTCTCCAGTATGGAAATCACACCTCATGGATCGGGGGAAAAACATTGGATAAATCAAACTTGTACTCTCGTTATCGTTCCGATGCTTGTTTCCTCAGAGAAGCAAGCCAAGTTCATTCTGCATGAGTCATGTGTCTTGATCTTGAGTAGGGAGGAATTTTGATTAGTTATCTTCTTTGCAACCTTTTGTTTTTCTGCTTCACTTGAAGGATCTTCTGTCACTAGTAGAGATTAATTTTATCATTTTTTTTTATCAAGTTCTTACTGTTTGATCAGTTTTAATGAAGGTCTTTCTGTTACTAACGTTGTTAGTCTAAAGGACTGTTTGGGTGGATTTTATAATATACAAAATAAATATGTTTGGGTGAATTGCACTTTTGGAGTGATGTAAAGGCATTGGCTTCTTTCTCTCCCTCTTTCCCTCAATCTCCTTTAAACCATGCAATGCTTTCTCTACATCATCATCATCCTGCTTGCCAACCTTTCCAACGAGCAACCCCCACTCTCCTTCCTCACTCCCCTCCCATTCTCACTGTCACTCTCTCTCTCTCCTTCCTTCCTTTCTCTCTCTTTCTACTATCTTCACTGCTATGAGAAACTCTTGCAAGAATTTTGACACTATGAATGTTGGGGAGCATATTGTATAGTCTTCATTCGTAGAAAGTGGAGAGAGAGAGAGAGAAAGAAGGAGAGAGGGAGTGAGGAAGGGGAGTAGGGGTTGTTCGTTGGAAAGGTCGGTAAGCAGGACGATGATGATTTAGAGAAAGCATCGCATGATTTAAAGGAGATTGAGGGGAAGAGGGAGGGAGAGAAGCTGAGGAATAAGAAGACAATGCCCGCCACATAAGCCCTCTCTGCTTAAACTAACAGTTTTTGTAATGGAGGACTTTCATTAAAACCGATCAAACAATAAAAACTTGATAAAAAGGGGGGAAAAATTATAGGGATCCAATTTAAAACTGAGTCAAACTATAATAAGGATTGTCAATTAGTTTTTTCAAAAAAAAATTATGTTTGATCATTTAATAAAAAGAAACTCAAGCTAGTTAAGTTAGACTAATTTTTTATGTCTAATTTTTAAAGTCATACATGCGCAAGGGAAATGGCAAGCTGGCAACTTGAACAGCACACGATCTTTATTTCGTCAGAGTAAGAAAAATTATGGTGTATGAGTAAACAAGAACTTTAATGTAACTTAACCGCGCGCGTTTGTTTGACTCGCCACCCAAATCACAATCATGAATATAATTGTTATTTGGGATTTCTTACTCTACATATTAAAAAAGAAAAAGAAGAAGGATGAAGTCAGGATGACAAGGGTTCCGTCTTATATATAAAATCAGTTCTTGCATACAATTTTGTAATTGAATATAAACGACTCTAACAAAGTCGACGATGACATCTTAAAAGGCACGACATGAAATGGCAAATTACATTTCAGAACATTACAATGTGCTGAAAGAGAGTTCAGCTCGGAATTATGATCATGGTTTTGTTCTCAGTTCTCTATTTTTTTTAAGACAACACGTTGTGGTTCTGAAATACATGGTTAGTTAAGCACTAATCCGGTTCTTATTACAAAACCTAATTAATTAATTTTGAAACTGAATAAATATGAGAAATAAAATGAATTAAAATCTTATATTTATGACAAAATTAAATGGCAAATTAACTATTACATTAAACATGTAGTATAATTTTTGTTCCTAAATTATTCTACCATCTTTCAGTATTTACTTTCCCTTTTCGCAAAATTATCCCAAGAACTTGAAAATGGGAGATCTTACTTTGTAGCCGATCGCATTAGATGTATTATCGAAGAATACTTAATCATAGTCAATTTATCAGTTTTGGGAGATAAAAATGTCAAGTTTCTTACAACTTCAACAAATCTGAAACCAAAATCTAGCATTTATCATGTCCTATGGCTACAAGAATTTTAAATAACTGACTACAAACAAAAACTATATACAGCCACTCCTCACTCCCCGGAACTCTCACAGGAACTTCCGAGATTGGAAGTTATATCATGTACCAAAAGCCTGATTATGTTAGTACCGGAAGATCTAGAGATATCCATGCACTCCTGAAGGTCTGCATCACATACTATCAAAACCCATTCTTGATCATCATCAAGGTACTTGATATCAAAAGTACCCACCTCTAGTTTCAGTCTTTTGGCAACTTCTTCTTTCAGTTCCACAATGCCTGATGTTGAGGAGATACGAAACCGGATGATATCTTCTCTGTATGTTGCTTTTATAGTCACGGTCTTCATTTCTCTCCGAGCTGCGAAAAGCGTCATCGTGTCGCCAAGAGTATTGTTGCATTGCTTAGGACCAAAGTCAGAGCCTGGAGGATTAGCAGCACAAGCTTCTGGCAACTGATCCTCCACATTGGCATCTGCTTCTGCAGGACACAAATTTCTCAAGTCTTTGGAACTACCTGCATCCTCTATCAGCATTCCTCCAAATGACTCCTGAAGTTCTGTGGGCACAAGGTTGGGCATGGCATACCCAGGCGGACCATTCAGTTTACTTGCTGGCTGCAAATCCGGCAATCCCCCAGCCACAACACACTGATCAGTATTGGTTGTAATGAATATATCTTTTGGAGGTGAACTTTCGATTGGGGGACTACCCTGGCACGAGCCATGAGAAGTTGGGTTTGCCCTATCTTCACTTGAGGCACTCCCCGTTCTAGGTCCTCCAGGGCCTTTACCAAACTCCTGACTGGACCCACTTTTCTCGTGAGTTTCAGGACTTCGCACCCTTCCTCCTACCAACTGATGTTCTACCTCAGTCTGTGTGTTCGTTTCTGATACTTTGGAGGCATCCAACTCGCTCTCTTTCATCTGTGGTTCTCCCAGTTGAATGCTTAGCGAGGCTTGTTGGCCGAACTTGTTTGAAGGCTCAGGAAAGGAACCAACAGCCGTAGGAAGTGGACTGGTGCTGAGGGAATTTAAACCAAATGCTCCTTCAGCACCTTGGACAGATTCAATGACCCGCTTAAGCTTGGACAGGGAACGATTAACCTTGTTAATCTTCCGAGATGGCCAACGGGATATCCCATGCTGCCTACATATGCGCTTCATTGTCGTGGGGCAAACTGCACAGCAAGAATGTATATAAGAAGACAGAAATTTATAAAAGAGGATTTTCCAAAGAGAAGAGCTTTCCTATCCGAAAAACAAAAAGTGAGTTCACAGACTCGTTTCAAATACATTAGTAAATCTACAAGGGAAACCCCACTGAAAAGACCATTTGCTGAACCCCACACGGTGGCCACAAAAAAGTCGTGTCAACATATTCTCAGCCCAAAAGAAAGGTCTATTATATATGAAAATACGTACACCTATTGATAATGAAAAACAGCAAGTGTTTATATGCTGTGGATGCATATTCTTTAATAAATATATATCTCCATTGGCAGCAGATTCATAGAAATGAAGAGATATAACAAAAAATTGCTAACAACAATGATTTAGATCATGAACATACCACCAAGACTCTTTGCAGCATCTTTAAGGCTCCCAGCGAAATAGTTTTGCAAAACTTCAAGACTGATTGATTTCTCAGTTTTTCCCCGTTTTCTCTCTGAGGGTTTCTTTATGTTTTTAGTCTCCAAGGGGGGTATCTGATCAGAGATTCCACCAGCTCTATCACCAAGACTCCCTCCACCATTTTGATCATCTAAGAATACCATTTGCTGCTCTGATGTATCCAGCGGTAAAATCTCCCTCATATTTGGCAAGGCATCAGGCCCATGTGGCAATTTAGTAGGTTGGGCAATCATAATACATTCGAGTCTTGAATAAACTCTTTCACTCGTTGCTTCAATGATTTCAACTGAACATTCCTCCTCGAGCTCAAGACCAGCAGCTATCTTAAGACTATGGAAATGCTGTTTCATTGTTGCTACTATAGATCCCAACATGGTCATTTGTTCGTTGAAGTCTGTGACCTTAGGAGGCAGAAAAAATTCCAATATATAATCATCATGTCCGGTATGAGAGCTTTGCAAACAGACAGCGAAACAGCTGGTTAAGCCAAACATGAGAGCATAATGTACCAAAGGGTACTCAGTTTTGCAGAACTGGGTAATGTTTCCACAGAAGCACATATTGCCAGACAAAAATGCCTTCCCAGCAACTCCTTGACCTTGTTGTAAGTGATGCTCAGCACAGGCTTCATGGAAGCCCCACATATGAGCATCAATGACATAGAATGCAACATCAGTAGTAGACATGCAAACTTGCCCCATGCAACTACCATCAAAACTGCAGCAGCTCTTCTTCAGGCCACCACCATTAGCCAGAACACTCCGATGCCTACAAGGAACCCATGTTTGGGCCAGAGGTAATTTATGAGCTTCACAGACCACCGTCAATATCTCCAAGATCTCTGCTAATGCATTCTGACGGCTTTCATTACAAATCTGGTTCAAAAGCATTGCCAAGTTATATCTGTGAGAATAGAGGGGTAAGATATACAACACCATAAAATATACATACATGTTTGAGTATACATCAGATGTGAATATTAATAGTTAAAAAATCACCTGGGTGAATGGATGTTCCAAAATTTCTGAACTCTTCAAATTTACTGCCTGCAGGAAAACTGACAGCAGGTGACTAATGAATCTCATAGATGTTTATAATCACAGAATATTTTCCGACATGCTAGCATCATGACTATAAAAAGTCATGGATGTTTTGGAAATCAACCGTGAAAACGTATGACCATCATACACAGTTTACATGAAACTGACATGACTACATGACCAAAGCACAAAACTTAATATGGACAACCAGGGTGGAAGCAACCCAACCTCAAGAGCTTTGCAGACTTTATCAACCTCAGGGGCATAGTTAATCTTCTGAGCAGTCATTATCAACTCCAGCACACCAATACATGACTGCCCTGAAGGTTCAAACACAGGCAAAGCCAAGGTTCCTCGAACGTTGTAATTTTGAGCATGATTTCGGCGGGGATACTCTTTGTTAGAGTAATATTGAACATTGGGAGACCATTCTGGCAACTTCTGATGAAAAACACGACCAGGAAGCCCCAGGATTCCATTATTCTCTCCATTTGCTGAAAACATGTACATCAGAGAGACTGTTCTATACTGATAGAGTCCATTACTATGTGGATCAAGAACAAAAGGTTGCCCTGAAGTTGTAAGGACATACTGGTTCCCCATCCTTACAGGTGCCCAAACCTGAGCCAGCACATTCTGGTCAGCCAACTCTTTGAAGTACCTTAGTGCTTGTGTCATCCTTTCTTTAATCAAACAATACCCATCTGGGGTTTCTAATGGCATTGGTGGCAGGGCAACAAAGCGCGAACGGGTTTTTTCAGTCTCCTCATTCTCCGCTGGTTTTTCAGCTACTGAATTCGAATTGCCTGAAAACAGTAACTTCAGTCAGAAGAAATGCAGCTTTCCGGAAAAGTTTAAAGTTTTGGTACCGGATCGAACGAACTCAATATCACAGTTTACAGACACAGTATAAATTCTAAATTTCTATATGCATATATACTGCAATCGTCGTAGTAACATCTCAAAAATATGGGCAACATTTAAAGCCCAACGAACAAAAAAGTATAAACAATAGTCTGTTCAGTAAATAACAGCTTGCTCGAACGCTGAAGAAAGGAATTATAAGACAGGAGAATAAAAATATGAATCTATCAAGTAAAGTCAGATATGTGGTTTAGTAAACGAAAATCCCGCTTTGATTGCAAAGGCAAGCAACAAACTTCATTGAATTGAGAAGTGCTAATTGTTGTCTCATTTCTGACTTTTAATCAAGGCTCTTAGTTTCAAAAAATAATTCAAGCTTCAAGGCAGCAGGGATCGAAAGAAAATACGAAACTTCCATAAATATAGAGACAAAGAAAATCCCTTGTCAACAAAACACGTTGCAAAAATAGAATCGTTGACCCTCTAATATTTTAAGGTCAACTAAAGCCCGTTCATTGGTAGCTTTTCAATTTGCAACCAACTTGAAAAGATGAATACTAAAAATTAAAAAAAAATCTCCAAAAGATGGATGAAAACTGCAAAATCCATTCAACAACGAATCCAAAACGAGCAAGAACCGTACAGGAGAGCAATCGATGGACATCGGAGAGGGATGACGCGGCAACTTTAGCTTGCCTATCGTCGTCCACGTCTGAGAAAAGCCAGAGAGGAGAACAAGGTTGCTCCGATGTGGCGGAAATCAGAAACGGGGACATAGGGTTAGAGGCGAAAGCTATCTGATCTAAAGGCCAAGAACTCTCGAGGTCGAGGTCGAAATCCATTACAGACCCAGGTTCCTCCGCGGTGGGCTTTGATTGGGGAGTATGTTCGGATTTTTCGTCCTCGGAATCTGACATTTTCTGGAGCCTCGATATTCCGGGGAAAAATTGGGTGCTGTGAAGAAGAGAAAGCTGGGAGTGGTAGAGACTGGATGGGTAAAATCGCTAAATTGCAGAGAGAAAGAGGATGATTCCATTGTTAAAAATTACAACAGCTCCAGTGCCACTTGCAAGGTGTGACAAGGAAGATTAAAATATTGAAAATGCGGGGCCATCAATGATTTGTCTTTTTGATCGCAACATTTTCAAGCCACTAGTAAAGCTGGTGAATCCCAAGCATAATCGAAGGACGCCGGAGGCTTATCCAGGCTCCGGAGAAGAAAATATTTGATTTCTATTGTTATTATTACTCTTTTTTTTTGGCCCGAGAAATTATTTGATTCAAAAGAAAACAGAAAAGATCCTGAAAAAGAAAAAAAGATAATGATATTTTCTATCTCAGCTTCTTTCGATAAAAAAATAACTTTTATTTCAACTTGCAAATTGAAATTGAAATAAAAGTAAATTAATATATTAAAAAAATCAACTAATATAATATGAGCAATATTGGTTTTGGTTTTTATAAAAAAATCAGTTTATTAGAAACTTGTGTGTATTCTCTTATCTCTATTATAATTTATTTGCAATTTATTTTTTAATATTAAGAAATACATTAAATTAGTACATTTTATAATTTTGTCTTTATTAATTTTTTTTCTATATTTATAAATCATTCACATATCTCTCTCATCTTTCTAGCTTCCAAATAAAAATTAAATATAAATAAAATTAAAAAAAATACATATTAATAATTTTATAAGTGACTTATATGCAAGATCAAACTTTTTTTCCCCCTACAAATGACTTATAGATCAAAGTGGTATAATATATTAAAAAGCCATGTTTAAATGTAAAGAAAAGCCTAGAAGTTAAAAGTAAAAACAAAATTATTTCAACTTTAAGTAACGTTTAGGCAAAAAGTTATTCCCAAAACAATGTCAAATATTTTTTTATTAAGCAAATTTTTTTGGTCCCAACTAAGTCATGAGGCATCCTCCTTAAAATTTCATAACCATACATTGGTATAAATTTAAATTTCATTTTCTTAAATATTAAATAATAAATTTGATGGAGGAAAAAGTGAGAGAAAAATAGGAGGAATACTAAAAAGGAAAAATTTTGAAAATAGTAAAAAAAAAAACTATTTGGAGAGATTTTTCTCCTAGTATTATTTTTTTTAAACGGTAAAAAATCATGTGTTAGAAAGACTTTAATATTAATAAACGGTAAAAAAATCATAATGTGGGAGCGGTAATACCATCAAAAATTTATAGAGTTATTGATAAGTTATTGGTTGAGTTGATAAGAAGAATACAGGTCTAATTTTTAGGAAATGCATGTGTTAGAAAGACTTTAATATTTAACATTTCCAATACAATAAAAATTAGTCTTAAATTTAAAATAAATTTTTACCCAAAAATAATTCGTAGATTCTATATCGCTCTAAGCTTTAGAACAAGGTCCAAAGACAAATGAAAAGAAATAAAATAAAAATACAACAAAATAAAAGCAACATCAAGGACCAAGAACACAATGTTATGGGGTATCAATCAAAATTCCTGCATAATCTATACTAATAAAACCGCAAGGGAAGTCTCCTCGCCCAATCTGGAGGATAATCCTTCTCTAAAAAGGTTTAACGACCCAATCAACTCGCTTCTCAATTAACTTGTGATCAATGTCAATAATTAAACACAAAATGTAAAAACTCTAACCAATCATATTCTTTATAAATTGTAAATAATAATACAGTATATTCATCAAAATTGTTTAATTTATTGTTTACAAATGATACTCTTTGATGGGGAATTTTATTTAACAATGTTTTCTTACATAACAATTAACAATCAATTACGTCAATGTATAGCATCTCTCTGGATCTTTTTTTTTTTTTAATAACTTAGTTAGAAAAGTATAGAATAGGACAAATCGCTTTTTAATTAAATCTCCATCAATTTTTTATTTCATATGATCGCAACAGAGGATTATTAATTTCACCAACTAAAATAGAATTGACTTAATCTTAAGATCAAGTTGCGTCTCTATGATGATATTTACACTTAAATGTTATAAATTTTTTTTGGAGAGTATATATTAATTATGATACATTTTTGTGTCTTGAAGATTAAAAAATTGTTTTAAATAAATTGTATAAACTGTTATCGGATCTTACTCAAATTGTAGAAATCTCTCATTCATTTTCAAATCAGTGTAAATTGTTTGGAATTATATAAAAATCATACAAATGTTCTCCCGGTTTGCAATTAAAAAACCACCTTAAATTTTTCTAAATAAATTATTCAATTTTAAAAATTCTAAAAAAGTATGCATAATACGTATATTTATTATGTATTACTCATTTCAACGAAGTTAAATAACTTATATCATCATTTTGGTTTCTTAAAAGCTAACAGTGTTTTGATGGCTTGCAGGGCTCCGGTCTCCCCAAGATCATACACACAGAAAATTTCAGATAACTTCTTATTAAAAAAATAATAATAATATAACTTGGCCAATTTGATTAAAAAGAAACATTTCCTTTTTCTCAAAACAAAGATAGGAAAACTTCTCAATCAACGCCTTTTCTTAGCTGCTTTATCTGGCAGCCTTTCATAGTGCCACTGCCACTAATTATTATTTGTTCTAAAAAAAAGAAAATGCAATTAGAATTTATAAATAAATTAAGTCGTTGTCGCCAAAATTAAGAGCTGGTTGAATCTGAATCTTAACTCCACTTGTTTCGGCCACTTCTCACCGGATACAACGAGCTCAGTAATAAAATATTGAAAAATAAAAATTAAAAAGCTAAGCAATCAGTGGGCTTTCCAATTTGGTTAACTAATCCTTCCGTTCTTAATATAAGATCTATTTAACTAATTTGATTAGATTAAGAAAATTAGATAAATTAGTTAATGATAAGAAATATGATATGTTTTTTCTAAAACACTACAATCATCTTTTTTACGAATAATATTATTCTTCTCTTATTTACTTAATTATAGTTGAGGAAGTATTTGTAGGAGTAATTTAGAAAAAATTGATAAATATGATAAATAGGTTTTATATTTAGGACAAAAATTAACTTAACAATTAGATCATATATTAAAGACTGAGCAGTATATAGTAAGAGATGATTTTATGTTTAAAATTTATGCAAAGTCTCTAAAATCTTATTATAATTACAGTTTTTTTTTTAAGTAAGGGATACGACAAATAAGTTAAAACAAAATGAAAATGAAAAAAAAATTAAAGGGGTTAGTGGGGGTTTTCCAGTTGCTTATTATTAATCCGAAAATGTTAAAAAAAATTAAAGGGGGTTAGTGTGGGTTTTCCTGTTGCTTATTATTAATCCTCATTTTAAACTGACTCAGTTGTCATTGAAAAAAAAAATTGACTGAATTTGTATCTTATTAATCACTACTACCATTATTTTGCGTTTCCTGGTCTGCGCATAATGTCCATGAAAAGAAATGAAATGCTGCACTGAATTTTACCACAAATAGCATCAAATCAGAAATAACAATAAAATGGCAAAATTTATTAATTTCTATGGTACGAACTGAGATGAAAGACAAGTGAGGGAGGTAATAACTAAGGGAAGAGACCCCACTAACCCAAAAGAGGAAAACAATGAAAGAAAATTGAATTAATTGAAATAAAAAATTTGGATGACAAGTGAGGGAGGCAATAACCAAGGCAACACACGAGAGATGGAGAACTTGGAGTGGATAAGCATCAATCCGAAAAGTTGTCGCTGGACCCCACGATACTAGGTTTTTTTTTTTTTAATTTAAGGTTGGTGCTTTTTTTTTTGTTGGGTGAAAATGACGGAAAAAATCAATAAAAATTAAAAAGAGTTGCATTTTTTCCTTGTGATCAAGAGGAGAATTAGTACTTCCTCCCAATTAGATGTTGGATTTGGTTACAAATAGAAGACACTTTAATTTATTTTTTAATTTATCTTTTAAACTAATTTTCTTAACTTATAAATTGATATATAATTGAATATTATATTCCTCCAATTCTAAATATAAGACCTATTTTGTAGTGTAATTTACACTACAAAATGGGTCTTATATTTAGAATCAGAGGAGTACTACTTTTATATCAGAATATGATCTAACTTTTATTAGAGGAAGTATAAGAATATTTTAAGAAAATTATATCATATTTGTTATAATCAACGGATGTATTTGACTTCCTTAATTTACCTAACTTAATTGAGCAACTCATATACTTCCTTTGGTCCTAAATATAAGACCCATTTTATAGTAAAAATGGGTCTTATATTTAGGATTTGAGGAGTATTAACAATTGGATCTTATAAGGAAAAAAATAGGAAGAAAAACTTCTTGAAGTTGAGATGCTTGAATTTCTATGAAATTTTCTTTTTTGATATTTTCATGCATTTATTTTTTTTTCCATAAAGTATAATCTCTTTTGTTTTCCATAAAGAGGCAAACTGCAGGTATTTGGAGGATCGATTAACAAATATAAGAGAAGAATGATAAGCAAAGCAAAATTTCTTCTATTCATCTACCCAAAAAAAATTTCTTCTACTCAAACCGGAATTTAAGAATGAAATTTGGCTGTAAACAATCATAAACTCAAAACCAAATAATATCTTTTTCTTTTAAAAAAATCTCATTTTCTTGTTTCAAAGGAGCTGTTAGATCCCTAAATAAATGCGAAACCAAACATGCTTTGATGGCAAAAAAAGGGACAAAAACAAGCATGCAGAAACAAATTAAATGGAGTCGTCATCAGGATAGTAATAGCATGGCGCATTAAAAATATACAGAGATTGTAAGGAGTCAACGATTCATTAAAAATCCTTCAGCATCCATCACCTTAGCCAGGGAGCTATATGATGATGATGACGACCCAGAATCTTTGAATATTTCCAACTGCATCTTCGACTTTCTGTGAATTATAAAATTCACAGTTTAAAGAAATTGGAAGATATACATATATGTATATGTATTTCACCTTAACCCACTGTTTTTTAAAGGAAGAGATGCTCAAAATAATTAAGGAATTCGAAATCATATGTTTATTAAATAATTGATGGGGATAATAGGCTCAGTGACCAACATGGCTTCTCTGTTTTTAATTTTCTGCATCACATGGCAACTGCCATTAATAGAGCACTTCTCTTGTATGTATTGCTGAATTGAAGGCAACCATGATTGATTATATTCCCCTAAATATCAATCAAAACAAATCAATTAAGAGTATATTCTATTTTACATTGATTTTAATTAAAATGTGGATAACTCTGCCTCTAATAGTTATGAAATTACTTCTTTTTATCATATTTAGTAGGCGCTTCCAACTAAGAAAAATATTAATTTTTATTAACTCTATCTTAAAATTTAATAATTTTTCTAATTTATCTTCTTTTTTATTTAATATGTACTTTATAATTTAATGTTTATTTCTATATATAATAAATGAAAGGTGCAATTTTTTAACCAAAAAATATACTTATATTAATGTCAAAAATTAATAATCTAATTTGAAAATATAACTAAAAGAATATTCTTTTTATTTGATTAAAAAAAATCAGAGTTGAATTGGCAATTGAGGGAAACAAACATATGTATTACCTCCGATCCTAAATATAAGAGCTAGTTGACTAATTTGAGTAGATTAAAAAAATAAGTTAAGTTAGTTATTTGTAACAAATAAGTATCATCTTTCTCAAAATATCCTTACTAATCAAGTTTATTAGCTGAAACTATTATTATTATAGAGACTATCTTAAGAATAAATAAATAAATATGAAAAACAAAATAGATTAGGGTGTTATATTTAGAATTAAAATAAAAATCAAATGAGATCATATATTAAAAACCGGAGGTACTATCATAGAACAAAACCCCAACCCTCTGCTTCCTTGAAACAATTGTTTATGCAGCTTCTTCAGTTTAAACTGCCCTGTGAATTGGGCATGTGTCTGCCACTTTTAACATACCAGTGTTTGCCACATCACCCCATTAAATCACTAATTCTTCTTAAAACCTCATCCCTAATAGATTAGATCAATGATTAAGTTGAAAGTTTTTGCTAGCTCCTTTTTTTTTTAAATTTTTATGTTAACATTCAGGATTTCCTACAATAAAAAATCTATTAGCAGAAAGGATAGATGATTCTCGCTCACTTATTTGCCTGATCTTGGTTATTTAGATTCACCACTATGTACTTTAATTTGTTACTTTATATCCTATATATCAGATATGCCTCAGACATGATCTGCACATTACTTATCGATATGTTGAGCCAGATTCATTTTGTTGATATGCCACTGAATTTAGAATTATTCTCATCAACACTATCTCTTATATTATCATGATCATCAAATATATGCTTTTTAAAGTAATAAACGACATCATACTTTCATTATATTATCAACATTATAACGACATTAGCAAAAGAAATTGTTATTTTCCACAGCTCCCGCATAAATGAAAGAGATAATTGCTCTTTTTTAAATTTGTTATTATTCAATCCATACAGTATATATAACGTCATTGTTTTATTTGGGCATAATTAATTTGTAATACCTATCAAATTCAAGTATTACAACAATAAATAATAACAATAATAAGGCATATAAGGTTGAGTTAGCTACATAAATTATACTCTTCTAGTTCTAAATATAAGACCCTTATATTAGTGTGTATATAAGTCTTATATTTAGGATCGGAGGAGTATGATATTATTATACTCTATCAATTTTTGAACTTAGTCTTTCTCTATTACGCAAAAAAAAAAAAAACCTAAATCTTCTGATAAATTGTTAGGCAAAAGGTCATACTCGATAATTTTACTAAATATTCTTTTCGATTTTCTACTCTTTTTTAGAGGACTTCATAACCCTCATTACCAGTGCCTCTAACAATCTTCTTTATACTTGAACCACCTCAAATGATTTGCTATAATTTTTTTTTCCCAGAGGTACATGCCACTCCAATTCTTTCTCATATGTACTCATTATGAATCTTATCGGAATTTGTATACCTAAATTGATATAATTCTCTCAATATAATTTTTTTAATCTATAAGAGTTGAAATGGCTCTGATTAAAAAGTATTGCTTGTCCTGTCTATGCAACCCATTGATATTTTTATAGTATAATGACATTGTTAATATCAAAGCTTGGAAGTCAGAATAGATATCACAGCTTGCAGCAAAAAGCATACAATTAATGCTACAGTATCGTGGCAAAAAAATATATTAATGCCATAATTACCTTTTTTGTCAATTTCATTTAGCCTCCGAAATATTGTTAGCTAGTTGTGGAGTGAACTCCGACGCAGAAGAAATAATAATAAAATTCTATAGACATATTAAATTAAGGAAAAATTCCAGAAAAGGTCCCTCGAATATATGAAATCCCAGATTGGGTCCTGGAATTTCCTAAATGACAGATTGGGTCAGTGACCCAATCTGTCATTTGGCAAATCAAGAGGAATTGACAATTTTGCCCTCATTTGTATTCATTCACTACAATGATTTAAGAAATCACTATAAGGGTTTAAGCATTACTTAGATTCATGTAGCGAATAACTACTCGTTTTTTCATATTCAGGTGTCTTGTTATTAACTACAACTAATTTTGTAATCACTAGAACAATGTAAGTATTACCTAGATTCGTGTAGAGAATAACTATTCACTTTTTCATAGTCAGGCACCTTATTATTAACTACAACTAATATTGTAATTATTAACTACAACTAATCTTGTAATCACTAGAACAGTGTAAGTGTTACCTAAATTTGTATAGAGAATAACTACTCACTTAGTCAGGGGCAAAATTGTCAATTGGTCTTAATTTCACAAATGACAGATTGGGTCACTGACCCTTTTTGTCATTTTAGAAATTCCAGTACCCAATCTGGGATTTCATATATTTGAGGGACCTTTTCTGGAATTTTCCCTTAAATTAAAGTCAATGTGGTAGTGATCACAAAAACATCCAAAACATCCCTTTCGTGGCACCAATTAATTATCTTAAATGTTAATGTTTTGATGACGATACTAAGGTGATGCTTACCAAAGAAACAGCATTAACGTGGCCTTGTTTTTTCAAAGGTTAAAAGTTAAAAAAACAAAAACACACACACAGACTCAAAAGAAACACAATGAAAAGAGAGTGCGTCTATTAAAACATATAACGCACACTTAGTTGTTTGTTTGATTAGGACACATAATGATTTCTTTATCCATAATTAATGACTCATTATCTATTTCTGCTTTCAATTATGTGGCTTAATTAATTACCCACATTTCCTACCCCATTGAGATTGTTTTAATATGAAAAAGGCGCACGTGAGGTTGATTGATTGGTTAGGATCATAAGATTAATCAGCTGATTATTGTCGCTGTTATCATCAAATAAAATCTGAACAGTTGTAATAAACTTCAATTTTTTCCCTCTTCTTCTGTGGTCTCAAAAGAGGTGAAATGAGTTGGATCTTAATAACTCACCAAGGTCAGAACATATCTCTAGACTTAAAAAGCACTTACAAAAGTATTTATAGATTAGCCAACAATAACGTTATCATATCAACATCCAGATTTGAATTCACAATATTATGAGTTATGAACAAACTTTTTGGCAACTTCAATTAGTAATTAGTAATATATAAACTAATTGACATTCAACACTGGTAGCCGAGCATTTTACAATATAATTTACACTACAAAATCAGTCTTACATTTAAAATTGAAAACTAGTTTTCAACAGAAACTATAACAAATCAATCAATCAGCTTTTGTAATACAAGTTATATTTAAATCAATATATTAATATTGTCCTTATAAAATATAAAAAGTCCAATGAATGGTATTATTTACAAATTATGAATAGTATAATTTATCCATTAAAATCCAATTTTAATTATTTTTTTGCTAACACTCTTATGTTTTAGCCACATGGCATTTGTAATCGATATGGTACTAAAAAAATAAAAAAATAAAGCCGTTTGTCTTTAATGTCGCTTTAATCAACCAAACATTCCCAACATCGGATTTCCTTCAAAGAAACCACTTGAATGGGTCCGAAATTCAGAATCTCGCATCTTCTGCCATCATGCAGTAGGATATCTTAATCATGCCCCTCCCTTCTTCCTTTGCTCGAGCAATTTGGGACAAAAACAAGAAGAAAAAGACAGCAAACATCACATAGATACAGAGATTATTAGTTGATAAATTTCAGGCCTAAGATCAATAACTAGAAACCCTAATTGAGCCCAACGCAAGTTGGGCCGGACCAAGTTGATCCCGCAAAAGGCCCTATGCTCACCCGTGCACACAAGCTTCATGTAAAATTCTTTAGCTTTTAAGGAAGATATGGATAAGGAAGAAACATCTCATATGAAAGTTTTTTTCCACTTAAACCAAAAAGATAATGTAATAAGCTTTGATGAGTCTCCATAATGATAGAATAATCTCAGTGAATATACAGCTTTTCGAAATTGATTATAAATAAAAAGCAAGCAAGCACCAGTCATTAGGCGTTTGCCTTTGGCCTCCAAGGTAAATTATTAAACTTCTATTTGGCGAGCTTTATCGCCAATAATTGGCACGCTTCCTTCCCACAATTCCATCAATTCCTTCCTTAACCAGGAGACGAAAATCACAGGCCCCAAAGTAGAAGGCACCTGCATTTGCCATATTGAACAACCAACCAAGTCAAAAGAAGGTGAAACAGTCTAATACAGCCTCAATGGCGGGTGATAACCTTTAGTCTATCTAATTTATATATCATGCCAATGCCAAAATACCGGTCATGGCTCAGGCTATCGGCGCTAAATATACCAACATAATAGCCTTTAGATTTTTTTTTTTTTTAAGGAGGGCAGGAGAAGAGTAAATGAAAAGTAGAAATATATGATTAATCCAAAAAGAAACACGTATACATATATGCATCATGTCTAGAATCATAATCAGTTTTCATCCCAGTCACGTTTGCTCTCCCCTCTTTTGCCCTATGAACGGTGGCACATGGGGAGAATGATAACCATCGAGGCTGACAAATGAATAATAAGGGAAACCAGAAGGGATAGCTTAGATTAAGGGGGTCAATCAAATTGATTTCATAAGAAAAATAGAAAATGCAAGACAGCCAGACAGCAACAAGAAATTGCTTAACATATCAGATAAAATAGTGCTGGCAAACCAGTCTTGATGATACCCGTGCATATGAATATCACGTTTTTACCATTATTAGAATACATCACTTGAGTTCATAAAACCAATTCGTGCTGGGGTCCCCCCCCCCCCGGGGGGATACTGGATAACTTTTAAATTCATTAATGAAGAGATGGACGCAAGACTGAGTAGTAAGATGACAGGAAAAAAATAGCAAAAACAGAAGTACCAGATAGAGCAGAGCAGGTTGAGGAGAGTGAGTTAAGACACCGGCAGCCAAAGCTGTTACCAGACCAATTGCATAACCAGGTAGCGCATACCATATGTATTTTTGTCCCTTTGAAGAATATAACTCAAAAAGATTTACTGTGTTGTTGCTTTTTCGATGATCAAAGCAGAGCACCAATGCCAGAAGCATTGATGGGATAGCCTGCAATAACACGAATCATATGATCATGAATATTATGAAGTTATTTTAACCAGGGTGTTTAACTAAATCAGAAGTCTGAAATGATGATTAGGCAAAAATGGGCATCATATCATAAAAAATTTTATAACGTCGGTCAAAACTACAAGGAGAATTCTCAGTGATATGTGACCCAAATCGAATTCCGAGATTTTCAAGTTTGCTTTCCTAAAAAAACCCCCCCAAAGCATGATTTTGATTGATCCTATCAAAGTATTCAAAATAAAGCACCATGGATTCTATGGTAAAACCATAGAATAGCATGTACACACCATAGCCAAAAGTTATGCGTTCCAAGCATATTTATGCATGTTAATTAAAAAAAGTTCAGCTCATTCAATCCGCTCTTTCCCAGTAAGAGGGGGGAAATTGTCCTTTACAGAAAATTTTCAGTGAAACTTGAAGCAATCCTCAAGACATGAGCCTTATGAGCCTAAGGGTGTGTTTGGAATCACATCTAAACCTTCAAACTGACTTCTCTACCGGCAAAAGAAGCTTTTTTGATTTGGGATGTGTTTGGAATCACATTTTTGCAATTTGACTTCTGTCACTGAAACGGACTTATACAATAAGCTCAAAGAAGTTGCTTTTATCCAATCTGACTTCTGTAAAAATCAGATTGAAAAAAAAGTTACTTCTCCACCACTAATCCAAACACACCCTAAGCCTTCAAGTGAGGTTCCTACCTCATTTCCTGATTGCATGCACCCCAAGCTTAGCATAAAAGCACTATGTAATTATATTGCTATGCCTCAGGGCTTGGTGTGCACTTGATTTAAATCTGAGTACATAGACCAGTTGACCTTTCCTAAGAAAACCACCTGAGGCACAACTTAAAAAAAAAAAAAAATTCAGATCCCAACATGAAATGGCCAAGGTTTACCCTTAAAAGGATACAGAGCAATAAGTAATTGCAAGTGCAACCCGCATAAAAAATGTGAGGGTATGATCCCACAGAAAACCAACGGACCAGGTTATCAGTTCTAACACAACTGGTAAGTCATAAAAAATGAACAATCAAAGGTAAGGGCACCATAGCCTTGTTGGCTTAGAGGCATCGACTTCACCCCTAGAAGTGACTGATCGCAGGTTCGATCTCACCCTGCTCCTACAAGCATTAGTTAGCAATCAAAGGAACAAAGGAACAGAGGATCACCATTGCAGTACCCTAACATGGTTCTCAATGACTCTGCATGCTATAAACCCAATGAAATATGGTATATACTCCTCTAGTCCTTGATATAGAACCTAATTGTTGAGTTGAGTAAGACCTATTTTTTATATTTATCAATTTTTCCTAAATTATCCCTATTGATACTCTGTCAACCATGATCAAGTAAGAGAGGAAGGGAAAATATTAAAGAAGATGATTATGATATTTTAGGAAAAACATGTTATATTTTTTACAATTAATGAACTTACCTAACTTCCTTAATCTAATCAAATTAGTTAAATAGTTCCAACATCAAGAGCCAGAGGAGTACTATTTATTTATGATAGCACGGATCTTCCATGGATGGAAACAGTTAAGAACTAGCAATGATACCACTCAACAGAATAATGATGCCATACCATGTCTCCCAAACCAAGCATCATGAAGTCAGTTGCATTCTCCCCTGGGAGTACTCCACCCAATAAATTTCTTGGGAAAACAATCTTCACAGGCAGCTCCAATTTCTTTGTTATCAGTTGCAAACCAGGAAGACTTAAACTATTAGCAACAGTGTGAACAGGATTCGATGCTTGTTGTGTTGCCACTGACACCATGACATTTGCCCCAAAAAATCTTTCAGAGAAGAAAACCCAGAAAATGTCATATACAAATAGACAAAGAAGGAGCATTGCACATATTTTGATGTTTGGAAGACGCACATGGCTTACAAATGCAATACATATAGATATGCCTAGTATATTGTTCAATATCCAATGACCTGAAACAAGCCAAGCCACCACTGTTCCAATGCATGACAACAACAGAAGTCCTTGGAGTCGAGTAAATGATTTTGAGCAACAGCGTGAAACAAATGGGTCAGCCAATCCATACTGCGCCTTCAAGTGGACAACACATGGAGACAGACAGAAGAAAAGTGATGACGCAGAAGCAATGGCTGTGAATGCTGTGAGAAGCTGGGAGACGGATGAGAACAAGTAGAACATCAAAAGCAGGCTGAAAGAGCTCATCACTGGGATCATTAACGCTTGAGACCTATCCAGTGTAATGGATGCTTCTGACATGTCACGGTTACGCTCCATTTCTTTACCATAGTTTAAAGCTCGGAATGCGGAGCCAAATGTCACTGCTACAGCTGTAATGATAAGAGTGACAGGAGCAGGCTCCAGCAAGTATAGAAGTTTCCAAAGGGATTCCATCTTACCAGGGACAAAATATATTAAAATCCGCTCTCATGCATAGAAGAACAATTCTAATTCTTATTAATTAGCAGCCAAAGTTGCATAGTTTTGCCAAACTTCAGAACAGAGAAAACCATGCAACCTGCAGACATCAAAAGAAGATTGTAAGCGCATGTAAACATTTTAACAGGAAAACTGGTCACTTAAAAGTAGAAGGTGGCCTAGATAACCAAACTGGAACAGAGACTTCTCATATTTTTCCAGAAAAAAGTGGAGGCTAAAGGCATGTCAGCGGAGTTAAAAGGAGGGATTGTCAAGGCGTTGTGATAGAAAGCTTCTCATGCGTCCATTACTGTATTACTTTACATGAAAATGCAGATGCTGAAACGCAGAAAAACAAAACCAATCGATAGTCCCATAAATAGGGTTGTTACTGTTTTCCCGAAAAGCCTTAAAGGAATACTATCATCGATGAAAAGAGTTGTTACCCATGTTCTTCACTCTAGAAATACTAGTAGATTGCCAATATGCAAGTTAGACATGCCCGTGACCAGTTCTATAAATTTTCCGAGAAAACATGCACATATGACCAATTGAAAAAGACATGGTCGAAATTTAAGTAAACTTCTCAGAGTAACTTTTTCCAGGCAAGCAGTCGCAGACAAGAAATTATAAAACGAAAGCAATCGATCCCACAATAACATCAAGCCTGCAAGTTTTAAGCTTCCATGGGTTGTCAAGCACAAATTCTCAAATTAAAAGGGAAAAAAAGGAACAGGAGTAAAAGCATTCATTTCAGGACCCAACCTAGCCAAAATCAACAAGCATATGACGCTTGAACAAACCCAAGAACAAGCTTATGAAAAAGTTTTATTTTCCATCTACGTAATTTAATCGATGTTCGGCGATCTTTGTTCTCTCGTGAGACTACAAAGCAACCAAAGAGCATGATACTCAAAATGACAATTATCTTCTCTTGCTAATGACAGCATCTGTTAACTGGAACAACCAAGACTAGCAAAAGAACCCAGAACAACCTAAAAGTTGAAATTTTCAAATCAGAGAGGAAGCCTCCAAAATTCGGTCAAAACCCACCATGCCCCATTAATCAAGCTATGATCCGGACGGAAAAAGAACCAAAATTTAAGAAAATTAAGGTTATCCACAATCATGGATGACGAGTTTTCGGAATGACAGACCTTGGACTTCTGCAGAGCTTCAGAGACCTATTTCACTTTCTATGTGCTCAACGATGACCTTTTCTCGAACAGCATAACATATGGAGAAGCAAAGTAACTCGTCGGATTTTCCCGTCCGGCCCCCAACTTGCTTTCCAATTGGTGATATTTTCATTTTCGATCTCGAGTTGTTTTAATTTTGATTTCTTAATATTTTTTTAAGAAGTATCCCACACTCAAGATCTGTGAGAAATAGAATTTACTGACATAAAAATAATGCCTCGGTTCATTATCTAATTTAAATTTAATTGTCCTCAACAAAGCATCAGAATTATTGTAATGTTGATATTATTTTAAATAGAACAATTATTTTTTTAACACGTTTTAATCATCAAAATTCGAAACATATACACACACACAAAAGCTAGTAAAAAGTAAAAGAAAAACAATAATGCATTTATTTATATTATTTTAATTTTAAACTTGAAGTTTGCATTTTTTTCAATTAAATACTTCAACTTTACTTTAGTTGCACTGTTAACATCTGTAATCTTTATTTGTTAGTCCTTATACAAGAATTAACAGTATTAACAAAATAAAATTAAAATATTTAATTAAAAAACAGTAAAAGTGTCAAATTAAAAATTAAGACAAAAAATATGTGTAGATCAATTTTTCTAGAAATAAAAATCCCTTTTTTCCCAATACAAAACCACTTATTTGAACACTTATTAATGTGATGTACTCAATATCGCCTAATGCTTAATAGATTATCTCATTTTGACCTTAAGCCATGTGGCCATTCTTAAACTTCTAATATTTAACTTCTTTTCAAGGCACTGTTAACAGTAATATTTAATGCAGTTTTTTAATAAAGTTGTACATTTATATGACAGTTTTTATAAGATAACTTGTAAATAAACAGGACAAAAAATATACGTGCCATCTGACTTGTAAATAATTTTTTTTAAAAAAAGGTACGATATAAACTGTGGTTTTTTTTTATAGTCTTTTTGATGATGATGTGATTTGGTTTCGGAGAATCAGTGGATTTTGGGCCAAGAATGTGTCCAAAGCAAGAGGCAGCCTCCAAAGCCCAGAATCAATGCCTCTTAGAATCACCAGGGAGTTGGGACCATTTCCAACCAGGGTT
This sequence comes from Neltuma alba, assembly GCF_004799145.2. Taxonomy (NCBI): domain Eukaryota; kingdom Viridiplantae; phylum Streptophyta; class Magnoliopsida; order Fabales; family Fabaceae; genus Neltuma; species Neltuma alba. Next base: position 29,009 of record NW_021633430.1, read on the forward strand.
TCAAAATTAACGCCAGTGAATCTAATTTGGGCCCAATCTTTATCTGATTCTATGGCCCTGTTACTGTGAAGTTAAAAAAACAAAGGGAATTTTATCACACAAAAATGGACAATTACAAACGTTTTGTCCTTTTTCAGGAGGGCCAATTGGGTATGGAGTTATAAGCAGGAAAATTAGCCCACATGATGAACTGGGGATGTTCATGGCCGACGGGACCATTCAGATTGCCGACTTGATAATTTGGTAAGGCAGGCTTGTCATTGCCATTCAGGGCCCTGTTTTTGTCCCCACATTATTTTCTTAGAAAAATTAAAATAAAGTCCTAAAAAAATATAATTACAAAATAAGCCTTATAAATTATTATTAAGACTTTTTAATAATTAATTTTTTTAGGACTTGATTGTAATTCTTCTCATTTTCTTCCCTTTATCTCATTAATTTATGTCCTCTTCATCTCCCCAATGTCACTCCTCTCCCCTGTTCCCTGTTCCCCCCATATAATACCATCTCCATCAAGCTGTCGCCAAACATGGCCATCGTGGTCTTATGTTTTATTTTCTTCCTTAAACTCTCCGATAAGGACTGAATTTACGTCCCAATATTCATTCACACTCGACATTTTTCTCTTTTAGAAGGTCTTATAAATTCAACCATCAATAGAATGAACAAGTTTCCTGGTGTTATAAATAGCTCTTGAGTAACATTTTCCACCAAAATCCATTCCGCCGAGTATTATTGATTGGATCTGAAACAGGATCATGTTCATTGAAGAATAATTTGGAGGAAAGTGATTTGTAAAAGCTGATAGCCTTAACATGGACTCTCGTCGCCCATTGATCTTTTTTCCGTTCCCGTGGTTTTTCGACTTCTCCCTCCACATATGTTTTAGTAGGTGTTTGGACGTGTGCAAAATACTTTTTAAAAATATTTTTTTAAAATCAAAACAAACTCTTTTATATATTTATTTTGTATATTGTAAAATCATTTTAAATTATAGTTTAGTTTTCATCCAAGCATCTTTTAAGTGTATTCTCACATGGGGTCTAGATTGCGTCTCTTGCACCACGGCGCAGTTCCCACTTCCCATCAACCCTCACGACGTGTACATCGTTTTTGGAGGTAAGCATGACATATTTGATAGTTCCCAATCATAACCAGCTTGGGCAAGAAAAATAATCCAACTAATTTTTAATTAAGTCTTTGTAATTTTTTATGAGATTTTTATAATTTTTCCATTTATAAAAAAAGGATCGATGGAATGATATATAATTAAATAAGCTTACTGGAAAAGAGTAACTAATAAGTCGAGCAAAAAATGACACTTAATTCTTTTAAAATAAGCTGTATGAGGAAAAAAAAAAGATTTCAAGAGAGATGCTTATAATTAAACAAACAATATACTCATTCGTTTTAAACATAAACCTATTTAATAAGTCTTATATTTATATTCGTCCGGTTTACACTATAAAATATGTTTTATATTTATTATATTCCTATTCATCCGGTTTATACTACAAAATATATTTTATATTTAGAACGGATAAATATAAATGTAATGTGATAATACTGGATGTGAAAAGAACATGGAGAGTTGGAAGAAGCCAGCAGTCACGAGCAAGTCGGGCAACCAAATGGACCTACTATCCCCATGGCTACGTTTCTTCCACAACCCCCAAATTCTCTCTCTCCCTCGCCCATGCTTATCTGAGCCTGACAGGCCAACACCACCTTGCACTTCGTTCTCTTTTCAAAGTCTTCGTCTGCATCATCAGTCAGTGACTCAGTGGTTAACCGCCTAAATCAAGCCTAATCCCTTACCACTCGTCAAGTGCCCTATCCACGCATAGGCTCCACTCACAGACCAAACACACCTTCCTTCCTTCCTTCCTTCCGAGTCTCTCCTTTATTTTGTTTTTTCGCCAACTACTTTGTTAATTTCAATAGATCAAAGAAGCCAAAAAATTAGTTATTTATAATAAATGTGACATAATCTTGTTAATATATTTTTGCACAACATTGGATTATGTATTCAGTTAATTTAGGTTAAAAAATGAGAAACAAATAATTAAGATATTATATTTGATATCAAAGATTGGGAATTCAGTTCTCACCGTTATTAGGTGTTTTTTTCCCTAAGCTAGCTCAGAAATAGTACGTTTGTAACTTATCAATTCATCAATTCATCTTTCTTTTTTCTTTTTTAATGCAATCATGAATGCACCTTTAAGTTGCCTTGGAAGTTCAGTATCCACCTAACTTCAAAAACATTATTAAGACTCGCATAATTTTTTTAAAAAAAAACCTCATCTACATTTTAACGGAATCGACAATTATTAGCTGGGAATCTCTAATCTCTAACTAGAAAATAAAGTCAAACGAAAAAACCTTAATTATTCAGCACCTCACCAAATATAACCTTCCCGCTAGCTAGGCTTGGTCTGGTCAGGAAGCAACAGGACATGTCTTTGTGTTAGCTAGCTTCCAATTTTAGTTATAATGCAATCTCTAACTGCAATATTCCACCATTTTTTAATTTTTTTTCTGTGACACTTGCAAAATGTAATTATAAAAGCGTGATTTTTAGCCTGGAATTTCAGATATGGGATTGCGTTTATACTTTAAAGCAAATGAATTACAAATAACACTATCGTATAGTAGTATTACTTTTGGTCATTCATCTTTTTTCCCTCTATCTTTGTTTTCTTTAAATATACAGAGAATCTCGAAATTATTGACTAGAATCAGTGTTAAAAGGGTAGGAGTGGCTGTCATGGATTTTTCTGTTTAACACTGAATACTGTAGAGAGGCGGAAACGACGCGTGAATTTTCAAAAACTATCCTTTGAAAATCTACCACAAAGGATTTTTCGGGTCATCAGTGAGGAACAAGTCCACCAAAAATTTTGATGAACTAACCCAAAGCTTCCGTCTATCTCTTTCTGATCTGTTTTCTCCTATTTAAATTTCTCTTCTCTCTCCGGCCCCTTCTTCTCAATACGACAACGAGCTCCTTAATTTTCTTCACGTTCCCTCATTCCCTCCCCCATCACCTTTCTCTTTTTCTTCTTCACGCGACGGTGGAATAACCCGGATCCTACTCTGATTCCGTTTCCCTCAAAGTTTCCTCGGAACTTCGCGGAATCTTTCGTCTCGCTCCTTCAGATAACCATAGACTCTCCCTTCGCTGTTATCCGATGGCGACATCATTGATTCCTTATCGGAATTGAATTCTATCCGTTTCGCAACCAATAAGCCGGCTAAACATTTGTTCAAGTTTAGTTCAGGAGGATCTCTTCTTTTCCATCTTTGTATACCAATTCTGAAAAAACGGAGCTCTCACTTTTCCTTCACTTTCTCTCATTCCCGAAAGACTCGCGATTCCAGGGAATACTGATTTCGGAAATGGAATCCGTCGTCGTTTTGGCATTGTTTGCTTTTCTTGCATTTGCGCCGTGGGGCGTACTCTCGGAAGAGAGGCTTCTGGTGAATATGACTATGGTTCGAAGCGCCCGAGCTCTTGGTGCTGGTAAGCTCTGAACCCGTTTGTTTTAAATTTATTTAACTCCTGAAATTTAATTTTATGATATGAATCAACATACACTGATTATTTGTTTTAAAATGAAATTTGTAGTTTGTTTGGATGGGAGTTTACCGGCGTATCATTTTCACAGAGGCTTCGGCGCCGGAGCCAACAACTGGCTTTTACAATTCGAGGTACGCCGAAGTTTTCTCTCTCTGTTTTTTTTTTTTGGTCTCAGGCCAAAAAAATTCCCCTTTTTTCCTTCCTTTTTTATATAATTTAGATTATATTAATAAATATATTATTAGCACCAACTTATGAGAAAATGTAGGAGATGTTGTAACAAATTTTTAACAGGTCACACAGTTTAAGTTAACGAGAAAAACAAACAAATCACACTAGTTGATCGCATCTTTGGAAATAATATTGAATTTACAAATTTGTAAGATTAGAATATTTAAATGAATTAAGTTAGAATTTTTTATAAAAATTGAACATACTAGCCCCACAGATATTCATACTATCCTATAAGCTAAATTGCGGCGAAATTAATAGGAGTAACAGTTTGGCGTCGGAGGGAGGAGTGGGGAAGGAATTATTGGCGCCTTAGCGTTCCCTCTTGCGCGAAAAAGTAACGGCGGTGTCTTTAATTTTTGGGGCGAAGAATGATGATTGGTTGGTTTCGAAATTCCATACGACAATACTTTTATGTCGTCTATCTGGAGGTTAGCGCGCGCACTATTTTCATTAATGGAATTTGGTGTTTCATTTCCGCGCGGCCGACCCAAATCCTGATGACGTGGCCACTTTTAATTGGTTGGGTCGTTGAGTCGTAATTTTCTTCATTTATTTTGGTTTAAAAAAAATAGTAAACATATTTAATGTTGGAATGCTTGACCTTTAATTTGTTCCATATGCCTACAATTGATCCCCACGTCAAATCACCAAAGGATGTTTGATAACCTAAGTTCCTCGGCATATCAAATTAGATATGGGTTCTCTATTTTAATTGACGTCTAAAAACATAAGCGCAAATTCATATATTTTATATTCCGCATAATGTTAATTTTGTTATTAAAAAAAAAGCACAATTTTGGTCCATTCTCAACTCATCATAATTTCTTGTATGGTGGTAATGACCTTCTTTCTAATGCTGCCACGGATGTGTTATTTGTTAACATTATGTAGAAAATAATATTACCTCCATCCTATTTATAAGAGCTAGTTGATTAATTTGAGGAAAAAAAAAGTTAAGTTAGTTATTTGTAATAAATATATTTTTTTCTTAAAATATTCTTACTAATCAAAATATTGGTTAGAACTATTATTATTAAAAGGACTATGTGGAAAAAAATACATAAATATGAAAAAAAAAAGTAAATGAAAATTTTATATTTAAAATCAAAATAAAAATTAAAAAAAATTTTATATGAAGAACCGAAGGTAGTATAATAAAATTTTCGAATTTAAGTTTTTTTAAGGCACGGGTGCACTTTATAGGGTTAAATTATTCAGTCCATCAGTCATCTTACATAAAACTAGAAGTACAAACTGGCAACATGTGACGCCACCGTGTCCTCTCTTTAACTAACCAAGATTCCCGACGACAAATTAACCTAACTACTAATTACAGGCAGGAGTATAGCTTCTTCTAGATTATATTTATATTGATAATCACATGCCTTTTCGTTTTTAAAATAATAAACGGATATTTCAAATATGTTTTTAATCTAAAATTGCACTTCTGCATAAAAAATTAGCTAAAAAAATCTCTTAATTTAGTTTATTATGATCATTCGGAACTTTCGTCTTGTCATTTTTCATTGCGTACCACTTTAACGTAACGTGCGCTTGAAGATAGAACAAGGATAGATGGACCAATGAAGTGTGGCGATGGAGAATGAGGTCTATTCATGCCAAGCTTTAAATAGAAGCAAATTGAAGACACCAAATGATGAAATGTGGTGACAGAAGGGACATTATATCATATATATTCAGATACATTTAGTTTGGTCTTGTGGGTCATTGATTCTACTTGAAGAAAACAAATGTGGATAGGACCAGTCCAGAATATTTAGGCACGTTTCTATTAATAATATAAAGAAAAATTATTTTACCCCTCTAATTAAAATGTATTATAATATTATAATTATTTTGCCTTTATTATTTCTTTTTATTTTGCACATTAATAGAGGCCTTGCATTTGCAACACATTTATACAAAAAAAAGTGATATACAGGATAAATTTGGGTAAATTTAGTTGTGAGAATCTACATTTATTGCATTATTCTCTTTTTAATATACTCCTCTATATATGAGTATGTATTTCTGTTTGGCCGTAAGGGGAAAAAGATTGTAAGGTAGGACAAAATGCTGTGCATTGAATAATCTTTGACAGTGACGATGGTCAATTTATGGTGCATGCCAGGGAGGGGTGGGTGGTGCAATGACGTGGAATCATGCGCAGAGAGAGCAAAGACTCGCCGGGGTTCAACTCGCTACATGACCAAGTTGGAGGTCTTCTCTGGCATCTTAAGCAACAATGCCTCCCTGAACCCGGGTACGCACACTTCTAGTTTATTTTCTTACTAAAAATGTGAATTCATTTTTAATTTAACAGTTTATTAAAATAATTGAGATTATTAGTGTAAAAGAAATAAGATGTAATTTCTTACCTCGAAATTCATGCGACGACTCTCGTGTTGTAGGGATAACAGAGATCCGTCACCACTTAAAAAGCTTTCCGAGAGAATTGACCTTAAAAGGGCTTTTGAGAGAGGCATAAGGCTGCTTTAAGAGACAATAAAAGTTAGAAAAAAGAACGAAGCACGAATTGAACTAAAATGCGTCTATATTATACTACTTCCGATCCTAATTATGAGAGTCAGTTAATTAATTTGAGGAGATTAAAAAAGTAAGTTGAGTTAGTTATTTGTCCTAAATAGGTATTGTCTTTCTTAAAATATCTTTACTAATCAAGTGTATTGACTAGAATTATTATTGCTAGAAGGGTTACTTTGAAAAAAAATGTATAAATATGAGAACAAAATGGATTGAGGTCTTATATTCAGAACCAAAATAAAAATCAAACAGAGTCTTATTAAAAACCGGATGTAGTATATCAATTGAAGAATTTAATTTGATAACACGAATGTAATTAATCAAAACAAGCACAACTTTCTTGATGTTCTTTTTCAATAACTACAAAACACAAGAAAGAACGATCACGGATCCATGATAGATAAACAAAAAGTGATATCCCTGATTCTGCGTTCACATTGACGGGGTTAAAATTTTGTTTTCCGTGTTGAAGTTCCCCGGCAACTGCCCCCATCCACGTGTCCTTTCACGGGCTCCTCTAGGAGATCCACGTAGCTGTGTGTTTCCTCCTGCAAAAAGCCCTCCGCCCTTGTTTGTTTCTCTTGTCCTGTCCCTACTGCTCCTCTCTTTGTTGGTTCTTCTGGGCTATTAAATGCAAAATATATAAAATTTCAATTAAAACATCTTGTATATGCCGAGTTTCTTTTATAACAGTACAAATAAGTGTGTGGTCTTTATATGTATAATTTCTTAATTTCTTAATTAAATCAACTATGCTATAAAGAACGTGTATATAAAACAACTATACTTACATCAAGTGGAAAGAATTAGATCACCAAAGTGAGATGGGGGGTTAAGTTTGTGAGGCAAAAGGGTCATGTTCGAAATGTTATTATTTAAGCCTGATGATACTTAAATTTGATCTTATGGTATCATTATCACATAACTTTTCTAAGGCATTTAGGAAGTTTTTCTGTCTTGAATTTGGGTGTGCACAGATTTCTACAATTGGAACCGTGTTAAGATTCGATATTGTGATGGAGGCTCTTTCACGGGAGATGCCCTTGTTCAACAACGGGGTAATTGTCTCTTTCCCCTTCCTTCCTTGTCATAATTCTCTCCCTTTCAAATTTATTACTCCTCCGGTCCTAAATTAAGATTTATTTTATTTAGATTTTTTTCTTGGAATGGTTTATGTTTCACAACATAAAATATTTTGGACAAATAATGATTTATTAATCACCTTATTTTCAACATATCCTTCATTACTTATATGAGTTGATTAGTGGTTAGCGTTAAATGAAAGGCATTTTTTAGAATTTTCTACATATTTTGTTTTAAATTAAGACCCCTAACTATATTTAACGAGGTTCATTGGTTTTTATAAATTTTCTAAAAAATGTTTTATAAATTGAAAGTGATGGACTATTTAATTAGTTTCTGCGTCAAATTATGAAAGCTCTAAGACAAGATGTAATGACTTTTGGTGCATGCATGTGAAATGAACCCCAGACAACATGCTTTATTTCAAAGGACAAAAGATTTGGGAAGCAATCATTCGCGACCTCCTGCCTAAAGGTTTGGGCAAGGCACGCAAGGTATATATACTCTGTCTACTCTTCACTTTCCGCACATTTCTTCAACAACGCATCTACCATATTTTAATGCTCAAAAGCTTTCCTTTAATTTTTTTTGGGCCAAAAAAGCTTTCCTTTAATTGGACCCCAAAATGTTGTCATTAGGATGGTATTGGAAAAAAGCGTTTTCTTTTGTGGGGGAGGATCGCAAAGTTTTAGATTTGGTTTTCCAACATATATTCTAAAATATACTACTGCACAAGTTTTTCTGAATTAGTAAGATATATGAAGAATAAATTATTTCTCTGATCTTAACGTAAAACCCATTTTGAAAGTAGATGTTAGTTCTATATGTAAGATTTATTTTATATTTTTCAATTTTTTTTTTCAAATCAACTCCATTGATAAGCAAGCATGAAAAGAAAAAAGGAATTAAGGAAGATGATCAGAGTGTTTTCAAAAATATACATATTAATTAAACTAAATTTCTTAATCTAGTCAAATTAAATAATTAGATTTTATATCAAGAATCAAATGATACTATTTTGTTTATGCTCGTGACTTACCAAATATATCTGCTTGTGTAGGCTTTGCTTTCAGGTTGTTCGGCAGGAGTTTAGCGACATTTCATCACTGTGACAGATTCGCCAGTTATTTGCCAAGGAATGCTAGTGTTAAATGCTTGAGTGATGCTGGCTTCTTTCTTGACGGGTAAGTTCTCTCTACATGGAAGCATTATTCCAATATTAAATTAAATTATTACTTCAACATTCTGTTTTTAACATTTTCAATTTTCTTCCCTTCCGTCTGTGCAGGAGAGATATCGCTTTGAACCACACTATGAGGTACTTCTTCAAAAGCCTTGTTTTATTGCAGGTAAGCTTCTGATACATCACTCACACTGACCATATAATACACTTTGAGGATCTCATTTGCTGTGTGCTAATTAGTTGATCATTTTAAAATAATATTTATATTTCTTCTATCAAGTTAAGCTAACCTAAAAAAGGGGGGGGGGGAAAAAAGAGAGGTCGGTTTTTACTTCTCATGGTATGCAAAATGAGATATATGATATTTATGATGTTTTCATGATATTATTTTTCATTACTTTTAATTCATCAAAGATACGAGTACAAATTTTTTTTTTATATTTATAAGGTTTTTATTATTTGATTTTTCCATTAATCTTATCTTATCTTATTTTATTTAGTGTGACAAGTGACATGCCAGGTCTTGTTCCCTTTTTTCTTCGATATTTTTGAAGATTAAGTGAAATTAATGAAGTAATAAAAAACAGAAGCATGTCTTTTATTTATAATTTAAAAATGTACGTTAACTGGTTAAGTTCTTAAAGTTTTCAAAATAGGCTATTGACAATTTTCTGATGAAAAAATGCATGTAGCTAGGGTCACGAGAGTATTGCGCTTCATCCATAATTTTATACAATGTTAGAACCTTACATCGTCATGGTGCTTGATTTAGGTCATTAAAATTAGATCTAATGATTTAGATCTTGTTTTATTTATTTTTATATTTTTAATATATATATTTTTGTTTTGCGAGGAGTTGAAAAGCATAAAAACTATCTCGTGCCTGATAGACTATTCGTGAGGCCACGGATTGCATGAAATTTGAGGAGTAAACCACATTATTTTGGGATGTGAATAGTGCGGCTTATTAAAATTTTATATTTTATATTGACTTATATTAATTAAATTAAAAAACCCTAAACAATGAGCACCACATGCTCGTCTTTAAGGTCAGTAGATGATCTGGAGGCACAATTTAGGTCATACAGTAGACGTTTAGGGTAATTTGAACCTAAAGGGATGGGCAAGAAAGTTTTGGAAAACTTCAAAAAGGTGAATGTAATTTCCTCTTAACATTCAAAATTCCATGAAGAAGAAATGGGACCACTCATTTTGTTCTTTTTGCGAACTCAAATTGCAATCTTACTTGGCACTATTTGTTCGACAGGGGATAGAGCGGAATCTAAACAGAAATTGTACGAGGTCCCTGTTCTTTCCAGACTTGGTAAATTTTCTTTATGAACTCGGACCATTACCTTGGAAAATTCAGAGTTTTCTCAGGACATGATTTTGACTTGTTTCCTGTTCTTATGCAGTGCTTCTTTCCTCAGTATGTCTTAAAATACATAACTACACCATATTTCATCTTGAACTCTGCTTATGATGTATTCCAAGTAAGTGCTTCTGACACTTACCTTGTGTAGTTACGTGATCTTATCACTATAACCTACGAATTACGAGAATATGACTTGAAATGCCAACAGTTTCACCACATATTGGTCCCACCTTCTTCTGATTTGCGTGGACACTGGAATCACTGCAAGATAAACCCGCGGCATGCACCCCAGACCAAATTGAAGTACTGCAAGGTGGTCCCCCCGGCCAAAAAAAAAAAAAAAAGACTCCTCTGATCTTAAAAATAAGACTCAATTTTATAGTGTAGATTATATACAAAATGAGTTTTATATTTAGGATTGGAGGAGTATGTTGTCTGTTCTATACGTGTTCAAAGTTCCTGCTTCTCTCCCCAATGATTAAGAAAATTGATTTTACTGACTCTCAACTCATTGTACCTTGTTCAGGCTTTAGGCGCCACATGCTTGCAGTTTTGAGACCATTCTATGTATCTTCAAGAAGAGGGGGAATGTTCATTAATTCATGCTTTGCTCATTGCCAAAGTGAATCCAAGATACATGGTTTGGAGATGATTCCCAAAAATAAACGACAAGGTACCAATCTTGATCCTCGACAGAGAGGCACGATGATAATGCATGTGGTTTTCTAAGGTTACTTGCTTTTTAATTTGCTGTTATTGCATAACAAGTAAACTGGCTTCTGATCGCTAGTTAAGCCTGTTCTATTCTTCATTTGAAGGTGTGAAAGCAGAGTTTTTCTTCTTAAAACGTGTTGAACTGCTCGTTTACAGACTATTGCGGAAGCAGTTGGAGATTGGTATTTTGGCAGAGACAGAAC